>NW_009596185.1:134287-140418 GCF_000690535.1 Cariama cristata | reverse complement strand
CTGCTGAAATGCAAACAACTGGTTCTGTAAGTATTACAAGTTCTGTAATACTTATAGAAAGGTTCTTTTGTTTATGGAATTATCAAAGATCTGTTAATATAAATGCTGTCATCTGCAAATGAAGTAAAAACCATTTAGGTTCCTGACCTGATGACTTAGAAATTAAATAACAGCAATCTTCACCATGGGAGATGAGTTGATGATTCCTATGCTGCTATGTCAAATGCTCTAAAATCAGTGCATGATTGATGCTAAACAATAACCTTTTGTCAGGCTTAGCTCAGAGGTGAATAAATTAATAGCTAATAAGCTTGAGACCCTTTAAGCATTAACTTAATGTTAATGCAGGGTCAAAATATTTTAGCTAACCTATGTTGCGTTCCTTAAATAACAGACAAACTTAATACAATTGTTTCTATTTCATATTTTGCAAATTACAAATACTTTTGGTATTTATTTATTTGGTATTATTTTTAAGTTTGTCATTCAGATCCGGGTGCTTTAAAATCTAAGAATCTTAGGACTTGCACAAAACCAGATTTATCTTGTAATGAGAAAAAAGGAAACAAAAACTCCTCACCCATAGATTTTATATATATGAACTAATGACCAAAACTATTATTCTACATCAAACACTGTCTCTAACATCCAGGTATTTAGTGTTTCAGGTAGGCATTCCTCATCTCTACAGTACTATTAAACATACCATTATGGCCCGTTACTTAATGGTGACTTTCAGAAATCAGCTGCTTAAAATCTGTGTTTCTAGTCTATCTTTTGACTCACTGTTTTTGAAAAGCCAAGGCCTCTTTCCAGGATGGTTTTTACCTAAGGAATATCGAGGTGCATCCCCATCTGAATTTTATAAACCTAGCTGAAGTTCTTTCCTAATTGTGACATGCACTAGTAGCATTGTGCAATGAAGGTTTAGAAGAACCTTTCTCATGCTCAGCCATTTTTTCCTGTTTTCCAACTAAATATTAACTAATAAGTGTTCTTGTCTTGTTTATCCTGATACTGTAAAGCCTTCAGTGTTCTTGTTTTGTGCAATACTGTTTTCTTAAACCTTTATTGTGTTGGAGATGTGTATGACAACATTTTCTTCTGATATCCTCACCAGCTAAAAAACATTAGTCGCTTCTGCTTTTTCTGTCTGTAGGAGGCACATACAAGTTCTGCTTTCAACCCATAAATACTGCCATTTCTTGTATGTAAGAAGGTGTTTCCATACACTGTCCCTCAGGCTGCTGTAGGTCACAGTGAACATCAGACTATTTGAGAATTCAGAGCAATCACTTGACTTTCCATGAATATATGAACCTCATGAAGTTCGTATATTCTTATGTTGAACCTCATGAAGTTTGAATGATTATGTACATTTCAGGGTTTCATTTATTTTGTTTGCTTTGTAATCTCTGGATTTACTGTGTAAGATCAACTTCAGACTCATCAGTGTCACTAGAAATTTTAAAACAGTGAGAATAATACATAAAAACAACAAAGAACCAACCCAAATGTGTATTCATGTTGTAACATCCTTTACTGTTTACTTCCTGTGTTTCTGTAGTAAAACTCACTGTGCGCTGCATGTTTAGGATCATTGATATAGTCCATATGTATTTAATCAAGTAGAGCTACTTTTTATTTAGATTTATTTTGACCTATGGCAGTGATGGACAAGGAATGGTTTGGAACAAGAATAATAGGGACTCTGAAAATGAGGGGGAAAAAAGAACCTTCTTCCTTTTGTATCTGCAGTGAAAGTATATCCTGGATTCCAGGTCAATCATAAGAATTTTTGGTTTTATGTGTGTCTTGAAACATCGTAGTTGGTTTAAATTCTGTTTCTTCCTTTTTTTTTGCTACAAATGTAGGTTTAGAAACTGCAAATGGCGCATCTTTCACATTAACTTCTGATTTTTCTGCTGTCTTTTCTTTATTTTTAACTTCATGACTGTTTAAAAGCGATCTTGCCAAATTTCTATCTCCCTGTCCTGCTTGTCACAATAAGCAGAAATGGGAACAGGAAGGTCATGATTCTGAAATAGTCTAATTGCTATTAAAATAGGAGGAAGAAAATTCATTAAAGGTTACTGCTTTCTTCTTCCCCAACCCTACACAGTTGGATTAAATATCACATTGCCTGCAAGGCTGTCATCTGATTGCATTTATCCAGGAGTGGAACACTTCATCTTCTCAAAATAAATCTAGATTTCAGTGTTAGTCATATAAACCGTATTTAATAATTGCTAAAACAACCAGGTATAAGATTTATATCCATTTATACTTTAAAAGATAATATGGAGGTTGTTCTAAAAATCAGGACTTTTTCACAGTTTTCTTCACAGTTGAGCTCATCAAGACTGAGTTGAGTGCCTTGACTGGACTTCTTTGGTGAAGAGCTGGTACTGATGTCCAATCTGGTTTTAAATACTCTCAAATGATGAGACATTTGCCACTTCTCTTTCCCAGCTCCATGGATTAAATCTGGTGTAAGATCAACAGACTGTAGAATACATATATAAGAAAAACAGAAAAAGGAGATAAACTTTGAAAAAATGGTTTCATGCCTTTTAAATGACTTTTTTTTTAATTTGAAAAAAAAGACATAAATTTAAACAGATAACATAGTGAAAATTTTTTCTTCCCTGAGAATGTGTTCTGTTTTGTATCAGTATAGCAAATTTGTGTACATTTTTATTCAGCTATTAATGCCTTCTTTGAAAACTTGGCTTTTTTAAGGTTTGGGGTGGGGTAGGAGGAGAGGTTAATTTGGTTTTGTTTAACTTGTGTCACTTGGAAATGGGTTTATATCAAACTGGAAATGCTATTCTTATATGAGAATAAGAATAGGAATATGGGGTTTTGTGTGGTCTGGCTAGTACACTTTCTTGCTGTAGAAAAAAGTGTAATGGAAAATCTGGACATACTGTGAGTGGTTTTCACACTTCATAAGTTTAGCCATCTGTGGCAGATGATCTATTCTGTGTGTTTGTTGTCAGGTTCGGTTACATTGCTTTAAAAAGGGAGAGGATTGGGTTGGCTGGAAGCTTCTGGAGAGAGAGCGATTGCTCCTGCCCTTTGAGCAACTGAGCATATTTTAGGGGGAGTTCTCATGCTTCAGAAAAAGAGGAGTGGAGGGAGAGGGGAAACAAAAAAAGTTTCGAGCAGAAGGAAGTTTCAGGGAGACAGTGAGAAACTGTGGAGGAGAGGAACGGACTGACAACCTGCGCTGATGGAGAAAGCAGCTTGTCCAGCTGAGGCAGAGGGTATTCGGCAGAATTTGCTGCAGACCAGAAAGCTGGTGAGTCGTTGGAATGCAGTGAAGCTGGAAACTGGGTGTCAGCAACCAAGGAGAGTTTCACAAACCTCCTTTTGTTTTTATTCTATTCTAATAGTGCATAATGCTGGGATTTTGACAACTGTGTAACCACCATGAAGGACTATTGGTCATTACAGAATTTCAAAAGCCTTACAGACCTATATGTGGTACAAAGCAGAGTAAGAAGTATGTTTTTCTACAATAGAATGTGTTGCATTAGTAAATTTTTAAGGCACTTTTGGAAAGAGAGGGAAGGAAATTTGATGCAGGCTGTGCTGCAGGTGCACAGCCGTATGGATGAAGTCAGGGCTGAGCAGGAAAGACAAAGAGAAGGCTTAGCTGCAATGCATATAGAAAAGCCCGAATTAAGCAGGTAGGCACTTTGTGAGTTTGTCTAATCCATGCCTTACAGCAGGAGTTACATGGCCGTTGTTCCCCAGCTTGAACTACATTTTAGAGAAAGTGGTTAATCAGGGCTGTGCTCACTCTGCCACCTTTAATCTTAGCCCAGGGAAGCAAAGCATCATGAGTGCAGAATAAAATAAATGCTACTTGAATGGTCAAACTGAACCAAACCCAAAGCCTTTGATTGCTGAGGAGAGGTGTCATTTCAGAAGAATTGCAGAGGTGACGATTCCTGCATGGAGAAAAGGATTAAAACTGTGCTACAAAACAGATCCCTCATGAGGAGCCAAAAGCAGGAATTCAAACTGCTGCAGTTGCTAGGAGTGGGACTGACCTCCTCTGTCTTGAGACATTTACAGGTGACACCTGCGTTACATGTGGCTGTTTCTACAGTCAGTAAAAGGAACAGGTGTGATTATGGAGTGAGCTGGAGAAAAATTGCACTTTCTTCCAGTTCAGTAGTCTGGAGGACTAGCTCAGAATTAGCTCTGTACATTATGTCTGCACTTGGCAGATGAATCCTCACTCTTGTGAATAAACAAGGGCTGTGGCACAGCATGTGGAGTCTCATCAGCTACTGTTCTTTGGAGGAAGTCAGTAGTGGAGGAGAGGCAGAAAAAGCCAAGATTTTCTCACACCTTTTTTGTTTGTTTGTTTCCTGTAAAACAAGACTAATATTTCCTTTCTTTCAGAGAGAGATGGGGTTTTGGTGGGGTTTTTTTTAATTGTAGCTGAAAGTTTGCAAAGTAGTCTGATATCAGTTGAAAACAGATGGTGTTAATTCAGCATATGCATATCCTACTGATAAGTATAAACTGTTCTGAATTTTTCTCACCAGTATTTTCTGGCCAGAATTCTCGGTTAGAGATGCAAAGGAAGATAATTTAAAATATGTTCTATTTGACTAGGAAAAGGCTTCTTATGATCCAGTAAAATTTTCCATAGATTAGATCTGAGTTTCAAATAAAATTTATTATTCTGACTGAGGGGAATGGCATATAATGATTTGTGCGTTACATGATGAGAAACAGTGTATTATTAATTACTATGAATGAATGAGCCCATACTAAGGATGTTGCATTATGTGCAAAAAGATTTTTTCCAATGACTTTGTCATTCCAAGAGGAAGATGACTGGTATCTTTTTCTGCTGTCACAAATAGCTCCATGATCAACTAATGCCAAAGCTAACAATTAATACTTTGGTACAATATCCTCTAATGTAACTGTTTCGAATTACCAATGGCAGAATTACATCTCCTCTGTATCAGAACATATTACTGAGGTACAGTGCTGTGTCATTAGTTAAATCCAAAACCAGGCTGTGCTGGAAACAGGGCACATCATGTGCAAACAATATTTGTATCTTCACCTAGCAGAGGCATCAGATAGTCCGTCTGCTTCATAGAACCCATCTACAGGAAGGGCTGGAAAGATGATCTGGGGAACTACAAGCCTGTCAGCCTAACCTCGGTTCCGGGCAGGGTTATGAAACAGATCATCTTCAGTGCTGTTACACAGCACATGCAGGAAAATCAGGGGATCAAGGCCAACCAACAGGGATTTATGAAAGGAAGATCATGCATGACCAATCTGATTTCCTTCTATGACAAGGTGACCTGCTTGGTAGATGAGGGAGAGGCTGTGGGTGCTGTCTGCCTAGACATTAATAAGGCCTTTGACACATTCTCTCAGAGCATCTTCCTAAATAAATTGGCTGCTCTTGGCTTAGATAGGTGGACTCTTTGATGGGTAGAAAACTGGCTGGATGTCTGGGCCCAGAGAGTTGTAGTTAACAGAACTAAATCCAGTTGGTGGCCGATCACTAGCGGTGTTCCCCAGGGCTCAGTTTTGGGGCCAGTTCTGTTTAACATCTCAATAGATGATCTGGATGAGGGGATTGAGGGCACCCTCAGTAAATTTGCAGATGACACCAAGCTAGGTGGGAGTGTTGATCTGCTGGAGGGTAAGAAGGCTTTCTAGAGGGATCTGTACAGGCTGGATAGATAGGTCGAGACTGACGGCATGAGGTTCAACAAAAACAAGTGCCAGACCCTACAATTTGGCCACAAAACCCCCATGCAGTGTTACAGGCTGGGGGAAGAGTGGTTAGGAAATGGTCAAGCAGAAAAAGACCTGGAAGTGCTGATTGACAGATGGCTTAACATGAGCCAGCAGTGTGCCCAGGTGGCCAAGAAGGCCAATGACTTCCTGGCTTGTATCAGGAATAGTGTGGCCAGCAGGACTAGGGCAGTGATCGTCCCCCTGTACTTGGCACTGGTGAGGCTGCACCTCGAGTACTGTGTCCTGTTCTGGGCCCCTCACTGCAAGAAAGACCTTGAGGTGCTGGACCAAGTCCAGAGAAGGGCAATGAAGCTGGTGAAGGGTTTGGAGCACAAGTCTGC
>NW_009596185.1:81172-133651 GCF_000690535.1 Cariama cristata | reverse complement strand
GTCAGTCTCTTCTCCAGGTCAACTAGTGACAGGACAAGAGGACATAGTCTGAAACTGCACCAGGGGAAGTTCAGGCTAGAAATGAGGAGGCATTTCTTCACAGAAAGGGTCATTAGGCATTGGAATGGGCTGCCCAGGGAGGTGATGGAGTCACCATCCCTGGAGGTGTTTAAGAAAAGACTGGACGTGGCACTTAGTGCCATGGTCTAGCTGACATGGTGGTGTTAGGGCAAAGGTTGGACTCAATGATCCCAGAAGTCTGTTCCAACCAAATCGATTCTGTGATTCTGTGATTCTGTGATGCTGTAACTTTTAATAACTTTTCACAGGTTGGGCCGAGAAGTTCTGAGTATCTGCAGTTCTGTATTTATGTAAAATGCCTCTTAGACTGTCACTGAAACAATAGGCAGTGAAAAAGAAGTGATGATTGATTAAGAAACAAACACTAATTATGTTACCATGTAGTATGTTATAGTATAGTACATAATCACCATGAATCTACAGACTTTGTCTTAATCTTGTTAAGCACCTACTTCATAGCAATTCTAGCTTTGCTATTAGTGTTTCTCCAGATAGTGAATCTTTCTCTTGTCCAACTTACTGTTATGCAGAAGATGGAGTTCCATATACCTTATCCTCTGTTTTGTCATTTATTTCATAATCTTTTGGGTTGTCAAAGCAGAATATGCATCAGAAACCTCCTCTTCAGAAACTTTCATGAGTCATGAGGAAGCAAGCATCTAGATAAATTCATTCATTTAGATCCTTTTTTCTTTTAAACAAAAAATGTACTATCTTCTTAAAATTCAGAAGTAATTTATAAATGAGGAAGGATTTCAAGTCACAGACAAAAGTATTTATTCTGAATTCTTTATCAGATTCAGGCTTTGGTCCTGGACTAGGGCTATAGTACTATAGCACTCAGAGTACTAACTGGAGTTGGTACTAAAAACACAGTATTGTAGCGGTGGAAGAACAATATTTTCTTTCTGTGAAATCCCTTGATAGTTTTTAATATACTGAGATATAAATAAAATACTTAAGAACAGTTAACATATTTTAGTACAAAACATATAAAGACAAATATTTAGTAAGCATCAGTAGGTATTGCCTATGTAGCAGCTATATATTTCCTGCAATATTTTCAAGCTGTTCATAGCAAAGTATGAAACATGTAGTTGTCATTCAGAGAAGAAATTCTGACCAAGTTCTTCTGGTTTGAGGACAGAGTTTTTCCCTTCTCCTTTCCTTTTGCCCTTCCCCTTCCTTTTCCTTATTTTTCTCTTCTTTTTTCTGTTTCAGAGATTGAATAGTGGGAAAGATATTGAGCCCATTTGGTAAAGAGATTTCAATGCAGAAGCAGTGCTCAACTCTAACAATTTGACTCTTTCTGTTAGCTTGACAGATGCCCATTGTCTGAGTCAATTGGCCAGAGATTTTTCCCCATTGTAAAGTAACTGAGATACATGTAATCCTATATACATTTAATATAATTGGACAACAAATCTCTTATATAAGCTTGTATCCCAGAACACTTTGCAAAGATAAGTATGATTACAAAGATAAGTAGCAAAGAGCAGAGGTAAAATGAAATTAAGGGAAAAAAAAAGAAAATAATTGTTTTCAGGTGAGTTTTGAAAATAATGTTACTGTATGAGTTAGTTAGCCAGAAATGTTTCCTTTTTGTATAAGGCTTAAGCTATGGAAGAAAAAAATTTACAAACAGTAGTGAATTGTGTTAAGGGAAGTGGGTAAAAAGACTGCTGTGTCTTCAGTGAGCAGAAAAAGTAAATAGTATAGATAATGTTTGTAGATATAAGCTGAGGAAATGAAAACATAAGCTTGTGAATAGTGTGTATGTTGTCTAAAATCAGTTAAATGCACACATATGGAGCATTGTTCCAGTTACACTATTTAAAGTTTCAAAACATTGGATTTCATTCTTCTCACAAACTGATTTTACACTGATGTATTTCTGCTGATGTAAACTGCTATTCCTAATTTTTACCAGTATAAATTGAGGAGGGAATTGCCCTGTTGCCCTTACAGGCAAAAGTTGTCAGTCTTGTTCCAAATGAATCACAAATCAGTTAGTCTGTGTAAAACTATGCAAACGACTGAGAACAACTATTATACCAACTCACATAAAGTAGATGAAATGTAGGTTTAGATCCCTTTGAAAATCACTGTGTAAGGGCCACATCTGTCTGTAGTTTGCATATCAAATTTCCATTGAATTTCTCTGTTCTCCCCTTGAGATCAAAAGAAGCATATGGCCTTTTATGTGTTTAACTGAGGAAAGAAGTTGATATCTCATGTCACGTCAGCTGTTAGGAAGTACTCTCTGCTGTTCCCTTTGCATTTGAAGTGAAAATGGCAATTTCAAACAATTTCACAGAGAAAATGAAAGGAGCAAGAGGATGGAAAGTACAGAAGTGCTCATCTGAAGAATGAGTGTCTCTGACATGAATGAAAGCAAAGAATCTCTGAAAAATGCTTATTGTTTTGGAATCGGCTATTTTTTAAAATTTTATATTGGTTTTAACAGAAGAGAAATTTATTTTTACAGAGCCTCCAAAGGAGTGCGGGGGAAAAAAAAAAAAAAGAGAGAAAATCAGACTGACTAGCATCTCAGTGCTGCTGTGTAGTGATTTAGAAATTAGTTTTCTGCCCGACTGCTCAGTCTCCAGAGCAAAATACTTGCAGAAAAGAAAAAGACAAGGGTCACATTAAAGGAAAGCTGTAGTGTATTCCTCATGAAGCAGAGTATTTCCCTCTCATACACAAGGCCAAATTCAGCTCATCAAATTTATCTTCCACGCCTCTTGCCAGCAATGGCACACAAGCCAAGGCAGTACAGATTGGCTGATAGGGTTTTACTGTTGGTTAGAGTTTGTTCAGACCATGTATTACTCTATTCTCAGCACTGCTGATGAGACTAACTTTTATAAATACCTGTTTTGATATATTTTCCTTATCATGCACAATTCATCTGCTTCCCTTTACCTGTTGGCTTCAGAGGTGGGTTCTTACACTCTGTGGTCCTTCATGCCATAAAAGTAACTCTGTGTCAGCCTTAGCCAGTGTAGAGAAGTTTCTCAATATTCTTGCTGTAATGTTTCTTACAAAGGATTGACGAAGCTGGTCCCCTCTAGTCAATGGTTACCACAGAATAGATATTAAGTCCAGAAGGATCTACAAAAACTTACATGAGCAACTATTTCTTTGCACAAGACAAGCTACAAAACGTTGTCCAGTATCTCTGTCTGCATCCTACAAGAAGATGCAGTTAAGGATTCCATACTTGCAATAAAATAATCTAATATTAGTGTATTATGTTAGTATCTTTTGGAATTAGGTTTCATTTACAAGCAACTTTAAAGATACTGTAAACTTACCGAAAGGTCTTTAAGGAATAATAACTGATTTTCATAGATTCTTTGAAGTAAATTAAAAGTTTAAAATAACGAATTGCCAAAATTTCTAGTTGCTCTTACTTATGCATTTCTAATGATGAAGAGCATGTACTGTAATACCGAGTAACACATTCAAGGCCTTTATAAGTAAAAGAGCTTCATTACAATTGCAATTTTTACTGTGCATTTTGGAGGTTTGGAGGGGTTGCATTTGGGGAGTTTTTTGACACTTGAAAAATCCCAAATGTGAGAGCTGAAACACAGAGAGCTACAGCACAGGCTTCACCTTCCACTCCTTCGCTGCCTTAGTAACCTGCATTGATCCCCACCTGAAGTGATCTCTTCTCTGAATGGGAGAGTGATTTCTTTCCCTCCACTGCTTAACATCTTTTCTAGATGCAAACAGTTTATTCCCAGTAATTTCATTTAACACATCAGTGTGCATCTCTCAAACTAATGCTAGTCATGAGTTTGCTAAGCAAGTTTTATTGACTGCATAGTTCTTGTTTGAAGACAGAAAATATTATTTGCATTGTTTTCTGGTAATCAGGGTACAGCCAACCTTCTACTGACATTTCAAGTCTGTTGCAAGTCAACATCAGATGCTTCAGGAAACCTTACCCTGCAGAGGGTAAGGTTTTGTTCCTCTAGAGTGTAGAACAGGCTTTTCACCATGCTATTGAGTCTTCAGAAGATTGTGGCAGAGGAGTGCTTGCAGCTATGACCCACTTTTTACCTTTGCTTTTTCATAGCATCACAAACTGTAGGTAGTCTGACATCACTATTACATAGACAACCTAGTGGTGACAAACTCTAATGAGGATGCTGTCTTTACAATTGTAATTGGTTTGTGCGTATGCATATATCTATACATATTGTATACATTATTTGCAAGATTTGTTTCTACTTATAACAAAAATAAATATAAATGCAAGTCTATTTTTTCAGGTCTAAAGAGAACAGAAGAAGTAGTTTAAGTTTGTGTTGTGATCACAAAAAATGTTAGAAGAACAATGAATAATGAGGGTTACATATTTGCTAATAAAATCCAAAATATGCAAGAAGTATAGATGAGTTGTATACCCAAGTGTGAAAGCTCAGTTCTTTGAGCAAATGAAGCTAATATCCAGGCATGGCTAGATGAATAGAGAGAGAAGAGAATGCAAGAGCAGCACTGTATCATATTCTAACAAATTCAGCAGACAAGAGGAAAAAGATTGAGTAAGTAGAATCAAACACTGTTTAGAGGTAGAAATTCATCACAGATCTCCTGAGGCATTCAGTCCCCCAAAGTAACGTATCTCTCTGAAACAGATAAAAAGCAGTGGAACGTATGAGTATTTCCTAGTGCTTGACCGATTCTTGTAATGGGTCGGAGTCTTGCTGGCCTTGTCAGCAATGCCATCAAATTGGAGGAAACAAAAACAGGTAGAAAAATGTATTTTCACAAAGATTCACGAGGAATAGGATGGTCCTCTCAAAGGAATTATTCCAAATTCACCATACAATTTAACAGGGTTCACAAGCCTTTGTCCAGATGACCTCTAAAAATTAAAGCTCAGGACATAAAGCACGTCAAGACTAATGTGTATTGACAAAGCAGAAAAGGAAGGTTTTGCTAAATCTGTTTGCACGCAATCTTCAGCTCAGTGTTTCAAGTTCCTCACCGTGGTGTTATCTCGTCATTGAACTGCAAGACTGAGGAGTGCATTTTTCTTCTATCTTTATTATCAAAACACTGTTAAGCTTAAAAATAGGTGGGAGAGGGGGAAGATTGTTTCTTCTTCTGTTCTTTAACCTGTAGTATTGGAAGCTTTATCTCAAGCATGAGCTTTGGACTTACTTTAGCAAGGTCAGCTTTGCCTCAGAAGCAGATCTTTTTACTGTTACATTCATCCTGAAGGGATGTCCAGACTAGTGTAAAATTCTCTCCATATACAAGGGTCAGCAATAAAGTAATAACGTTTATAAGGTTGTCATGGAGAAACAAGAAGCAGAATAATTTAATTATAGTTCTTGAGATTTACAGTCAACATTTAGAGCGATCATTTGCTAAACACAGAATGATTTTTAAAAATTAGTGAGGGTGATAGTAGCTGGCTAGAAGTAAATGCATTAGAATGAAGAAGATGCAAAATGTGATAAAATATGGTGGAAAACTTCATGTCTTATTCAGTCAGAGAACTTGCTAAGGTCACCTGTCTGACATCTAACCTAATCTTTAACCAGTAACTGTACGGCCTAAGAATGCCTGCCTGTATTTGATAGGTTTATTTGGCTCCAGAGTAGTCTCATGAAGGTTTCTGCCCCATCTTTCCTTGGGATGCTTTGAACCTAAAATGAGTATAACATTATAAATGTGTTACAGGGACAAAAAATACAAGGATAGGGCTAGATAGCGCAATTACTCCTTTCCACTCCCAATTCTTTGTGATAAAGAGATTAGAATTTGGTGAAGATCAGCCCTAGCTTGTCTTTTTTCCTTGCTAGTCAACAAATTCAAAGGAAATGCAAAAAACTAAGTCTAACAACTACTCTCTCTGCCAAAATACTGCAGCTGAACTTCTCTTCGATTTATTAATGCCCTTCCCAGGTACTGTGCTAACATAACTGATGGTTAGAATATTCAAGAAGAAGAAAAACACCCACACATTTTATCACACCACTAAAATACACTTATTTTTTCTTATCTCAAGGTAAATATAAAGTAAAAATAATTAAGACTTGCCTTTTGTAAGAATAGCAGCTGAGAACTGGAGGTTATCAATACTTTTTCAAAAGCAAGTAGTACATCTTCCTATAGTGTCTATTAGTGTGAGTTTCTTTATATGTAGACAAAGATATAAAACCAAGATATGTTGGGGGTTTTATGAAGTGCATTGTAAGCTGATGCCCTGATTTGTTCATCAGCAACTTAACTGTCTAATAATTCCATAAGGCATTATAGACCTTTTAATGAGTGTGTTATTAATAGCTCTTCCCCAATACCAGTGACCATCTGTGATTGCTATTTCAGTTTGGAAGGGGGAAATAACGGTGATATTGCACTGAATTTACAATATAAATTAATAGCCAACTAGACCTACTGAAGATGATTAATTTGTATTTGATTATAAGTACCCACTGAGCAAGAGAAAATTAGTTTTTTTGATTTGTTGACACAACATGGGTTTGGGAAATGGCCACGGGAAGCTGAAAACAAAATTAAATTGCATTTATTGAAATCTGAGACATGCAAAAGTTGATGGAATTTAGATGAAAAGAATAAAAAGAGCTTAAATGGCACTTTGAAAGGTAGTGGATGTTTCTTTGAATATCCATGACAAATGATGTGTTGATTATTGTGATCTATTAGATAACAGAGGAGCAACAAAAGAGGGTTGTCAACACTTTTTAAAAACTTCTACAATTTCCTGATGACATATTAGAATAAACAGAGAAAATAGTGATTTATAAACTCCTAATTAAAATTAATCTTGTTGACTTCTTATCTGAGTGAAGTAGCATTTATTTCAGAAGAAACTCAATTTTTAATTAATAAATTAATACTTGCTAAAGTTTTGTCCTTGCCTGTAGAGGCAGAAGAGTCAAGTTATTTAATATTCTTTTTACTTCCCTTATTAGACTGTGCTAAAGTGTTTCCATATTCTACTATTAATACAGCTGCATTCTATAATGACTGAGGTGATTATTTTTAGTGTATTTGTATAGATCAATCCCTTTTCCTTTACTAAGGCAAAATTTGTAAGAAGCTGTTAGGGAGATAGGATACAGTTTCAAAATCTTTCAATCCCACTTCTTAATGTATCTACATTGTGTGGGAGCCTAAATTTACTTCAAAACTAAAAAGAACATTTGAAATACCCTAGTAATTTAGGGTGCAATTTAGATTCCATCTAACCAGTTGCATTGCGTACTTTCCTGGTTGATGAAGAGAGATGAGCACCTCCAAAAACTGGGTCATCAGTCTGAGGTAGATGCTTCTCCTAGATCAGGATGAATCACCCTTCTACCATGAACTGTGGGGAAGTCTGGACATCCAGACTGAACTAGATTCCTAGATTTTTATCCTGCTTAACTTTTTATAAGTTTTAAACAGTTGCTTTCAAACTGGGGCAAATTTTGTTTAAGAAAGTCTTCAATGAACTGAAGAAAGCACATACCACTTTTGTAAAGCACAAGAATCTTCCCTGAAAATGTATGTGTAGCAGCAGAGGTGAAGCAAGAATTACAAGATCGACTAAGAACTACCTGTTGTACCAAAAGTGTTGGCACCAGAAAGTCTTGTTTTGATGTCTGGATTTCAGTACAAATTATAGCTGTTTAGTGTGCACTCAGTGTCTGGCTCAGAGGCTTCTATTTGATTGTACAGATTATACATAAGTTTATATATTAATATCTGTATATGTACATTTATAAATATACATATTTTTTCTGTTAAATGTTACATAAAAGGAAGGTGCATAGGTTATATATTCCCCTCCCACACACACATGCACTGTATATGTTTATGTATAAGCATATTAAAAAAAAAAGAAAAACCTTTTAAATTACAGTCAGTTCAATTTCAACAATATAAAATGGATTTTTCAATCTTAGGCTAAACAAAGTCCTAGTGACCATCACCTTTATTTTGCATAAGATTGGTTATCTTCTTGTCCTTTAGCAGACTGAAGGCATTTTTTCATGCCATTTTCTGATGCTTATTCACAGATACCATGAGCTTTCCTCTCTATTAGAGAAAGTATGTGGTTAAGATATAAAGCCATACCATGAAAAAAATTTAAACAACTTGTGATTACTTTGCGATCAAGCCTCCAGAATAGTGATTCAGTCTTGTTTCTTCTATTGCAGACAAAAGGTTCTTCAAGCATAACTCCATCAGGCACTCAAAAGAAGGTGAAGAGGACTCTGCCCAACCCACCTCCAGAGGAAGCAACAGGGGGAACTCAGTCGCCATATACTTCTGTGGGATCAGTTTCACGGAGAAGGATTTGCAGGACCAACACTATGGCCAGAGCCAAAATTCTTCAGGATATAGACAGGGAATTGGATCTGGTAGAACGTGAATCAGCCAAGCTTAGGAAGAAGCAAGCAGAGCTAGATGAGGAGGAAAAAGAAATAGATGCTAAGCTGAGATACTTGGAAATGGGCATTAATAGGAGGAAAGAAGCCTTACTAAAAGAAAGAGAAAAGAGAGAGCGTGCCTATCTCCAGGGAGTAGCAGAAGAACGTGATTATATGTCAGACAGTGAAGTTAATAATACCAGGTCAACCAGAATAGAAACACAGCATGTCTTGGAAAGACCACGTACTGCACCCCAGACAGAATTTAACCAGTTTATGCCACCACAAACCCAGCCAGAAACACAGTTTGCCCCTGCTACAAGCCCATATGCTCAATATCAGTATTCATCTCCTGCCCTGCCAACTCAAGCACCAACTCAGTTCACACAGCAATCACATTACCAACAACAGCAGCCTTTGTATCACCAGCAGGTTTCGCCCTATCAGACCCAAACAGCTTTCCAAACAGGAGCTACTATGTCCTTTACTCCACAGGCTCAACCTCCACCATCTCAACAGCCATCATATCAACTCCCATCACAGATGATGGTGATACAGCCAAAACCAAGACAAACCACATTATATTTGGAGCCTAAGATAACAACAAACTATGATGTAATTCGCAATCAGCCTCTCATGATAGCACCAGTTTCAACTGACAATAATTATGCAGTTTCCCAGCTGGGCAGTAAATACTCTACCTTGGACTTAAGGATAGGGCTAGATGAGAGAAACAGCATAGCAAGCAGCCCTATATCAAGCATATCT
Organism: Cariama cristata; assembly: GCF_000690535.1. NCBI lineage: Eukaryota > Metazoa > Chordata > Aves > Cariamiformes > Cariamidae > Cariama > Cariama cristata. The sequence continues at coordinate 124,400 of NW_009596185.1, read as the reverse complement.
GCAGATTCATTCTATGCAGATATAGACCACCACCATACACCCCGAAATTATGTGCTGATTGATGATATAGGAGAACTTACTAAAGGAACAGGAGCACTTGGTTCCAGTTTTAGCCTCCATGAGAAAGACCTGACCAAAACAGATCGGCTGCTTCGCACCACTGAGGCCAGGAGAGCACAGGAAGTGTCAGACTTCCTAGCACCACTGCAGACTTCTTCTAGGTTACATTCCTATGTTAAAGCTGATGAAGACCCAATGGAGGACCCTTATGAGCTCAAACTTCTGAAACACCAGATAAAACAAGAGTTCCGTAGAGGTGCAGAAAGTCTTGATCATCTGGCTGGCCTGTCACAGTATTACCACGCAGAGGGCAGCTACAGGCATTTTCCAAAATCTGAGAAATATAGCATAGGTAGGCTTACTCTTGAGAAACAGGCTGCTAAGCAGCTCCCAGCAGCCCTCCTTTACCAGAAACAGTCAAAGCACAAGAAAGCTTTGCTAGACCCCAAACTAACAAAGTTTTCACCTATTCAAGAAAGCAGAGACCTTGAGCCTGACTATTCAAGCTATATGACTTCTAGCACTTCAACACTTGGGGGAATTACTACTAGGGCGAGGCTTCTTCAGGATGATATCACTTTTGGCCTTAGAAAAAACATCACTGACCAACAGAAATACATGGGGCCACCACTGACTTCATCCATTGGAGCAGGCCTTGGGACTGCACTAGGTCCAACAATGAGGTCCACATTACAAGATGAAGCAGACAAGTCTTATAGCAGTGGTAGTAGATCTAGGCCCTCATCTAGACCCTCCTCAGTTTATGGGCTTGATTTGTCATTGAAAAGAGATTCTTCCAGTTCTTCTTTAAGACTGAAAGCCCAAGAAGCTGAACCCTTAGATGTTTCATTTAGCCATGCAGCACCTTCTGGAAGAACTAAACCCACCAGTCTACCTATTAGCCAAAGCAGGGGAAGGATCCCAATAGTAGCGCAGAACTCGGAGGAGGAGAGCCCACTAAGTCCCGTTGGCCAGCCAATGGGAATGGCAAGAGCAGCAGCTGGACCCTTGCCACCAATATCTGCAGATACCAGGGACCAGTTTGGATCGAGCCATTCATTACCTGAGGTCCAGCAACATATGAGGGAGGAGTCACGGACTCGGGGCTATGATCGAGATATAGCCTTCATCATGGATGACTTCCAGCATGCCATGTCAGACAGTGAAGGTAAATTAGGCCTCAGACTGGTATCTTACTATCACAATGCAAATCCTCATTTCTATGCATGTGTCTAATTTTTATTATACTTCAAAGACTTGTTCTTTTTTCTGTTCCTTGGTGCATCTTCTGTGTATCTACATTTTTGGGGTTTGATTTGTTTTGGTTTATTTGATATTTTTTATTTTGCCCTTACAGCAGTTTCTGGATGGTGTTAAGCTACTCTAGCATGCTCACTATATTGTTGTTGATTTGCTTTCCTTTTGGTTTGCTTGTGCATTTTCCTTTTCACCTGTTGATGTCCACTTTTCTAATGATACTGTGTAGAATATTTAATGTACAGTACAGATCCTACCATCAGTCTTTATGTGGAGCCTTCTCCAGTGACTGTGAATGATTGAACTTATTTGCAATAGTTTTTGTTGAGATTTGGAAATAATCTCCCAAATCTCTAAAAAAACTCTAATAATTTTATTTGCATGAAATCTCATAATAGAATTCAAGAACTGATAATTCCATCTCCCGATGCACCACTTTAGATCTGCATTTATATAGAAATAGTATGTTCATTGAGTACATATTGTATGTTAGGACCATGTAGAGCTTAATGTGATAGCAAAACAACATGCCTCATATGGTTTGTTGAAAGCATCCTGTCGTGTGGACTTCTGTGCATTCAGAAATGTGATAATGTAAGATAATTTGTCGTTTGGATGGTTCAAGACAATCTCATCCTTCAATAAACTTGCATAAAGTATTTTACTTCTATAGATGGATTATGGAGTATAGCTGGTTTTATATGCACCCCATACAATATGTCTGCCAAATAAGCACAAGAGTTTATCTCACTTAGGTTCATGAAAGGAACCTTTCTGATGTATTATAAATGGTGCAATTAAAAATGTTTCTTCTGAATAAGTACAGCAGAATGTTAAAGATGATGTTGAGTACTAAATAATTGCAGATTATGTATCAGTTTTGCCTGAGTCAGTTCAGACTTAATATATTCTAAATTGTTTAAAAATCTTTAAAGACAGTTTGAAAGAAAATGAAATTCATATGTTCAAAATTGTATACACTCCCTTAACTTTTTCTTATGTGTATTTACTGCACAATAAAAGAGACTTTGCATGCGCTATATTGTCTGTAAATGGCAATGATTGTCTCAAAAGACACATTTGCATGATTATGAAGTAGTATGGTTTATTTTTCAGGTTTATATTAACCTCAATGTTCATTATTGCATTATTGCTTTTTTACATATGCTGAATCTTTCATAAGCATTAGAAAATTGAATCTATTTTCCTTCCTGATACTACAATATATTGAAAGGTTTTGTTCTGTAAGTTTCTTTTCATATTGCTTGGACATTTACAACCCCTTCATGAAGTCTGTGTTTCAGGAGAGGTTCAAGATCATCAGCTTTTTTGATTTTTTTTCCAGAAGTTTAAGTGTTTTCACTGTTCTTAAATTCTTAGCACACACAATCCTATAATTAAATCTGAAGGATGTTGAGAGGAACTCCCCAAGTTGCAACTCATATCATTTTTCTTAAGTAAGTAGATGTTACCTTGTTTCAACTCGACTTGTGAGGGTGTCATTCTAGGGTCACATTGCGAAAGAAACAGGATTTTTCCCCCTGAAAACTAAGGAGAATCAAACTGGACCAAGAAAAGCTTATTTGGTGCTATTCTACCTCATATAAACAGATCATAGGAAATTATATTTCTGCATTACAGTGCATTATATTTCTGTTATGCATTTGTACAAGGCATACATGTTACATTTTAGGTTGAACATGTTTTGGTTTTAAATTAGTCTCCGATTAGTTATGCTCTTTCAGAACTTTTCTAACTCAATTCACATGTACCTTATTAGATTGATATGTCCCTGAATACCAGGGCTTCCCCTTTCAGCAATGTTTTTCTAATTTTTATCAAGCTTTTGTTTCTTCACAAACAGCTAATTTTTGCACCATCTCATGTAAACTCTTGGGAAATCAAAACACTTTATGACATTATTTTCAAATATGCTGTCTAACAGCAAGTAATTTGAATTGAAAATGATTCATGTGATTTGGATGTAAGATTAAAAATGTTCCAAAGAGCCAATTACAGTTCTTCAGAAAGTTATAGCCGACTTTTCTCCAGACTGCACTTTTCTCTGTAGTGCCCTGACAGTGAACAGCTATTCTGGCATGTTACATCCAGCCTTTTAACACAGTTTGCTTTGCTTTTTCTTTTTTTTTTATTTTAATGACTGCTGCATGGTGTTGATGAGATTTCATTAAAAGAAATTAGTCTTAAGCACTACCTTAGGAAAACTCTTCTTGTGCTAGAGCTTGAATTTTCATCTTTGGAGACTTTTAAAAGTGAATGTAGGCTAAGGTACTGAATTTAAATAGTTTTTCTTCAGTTCAAATTGAGAGATGTGCTTGACTTTCTGTTCACTTTTTGTAAGTCACATTCCATAACAAATACCAGAAGAGAATACAAAAAAGACTTTGAGGACAAACCTTCTGCTTTTCACTAAGAACACCCACATACTGTAACAAATCTTAAAACCATGCTTCAGCAGATAAGTAGTACCTACACTAGGATTCCAGACTTCAAACAGGTTTAAAAAATAGTGTCAGAAGACCAAAACATCCAGAGCTTCTCGTTGAAAATAAATAACATTTTGAGCTTTTGAAACCCCTGGTATTTTCTCAGGGTTCTGAGTACCGTGAAAGCTCTGATCCAGCAAATGGCTCTTTATTAACCCCACAGCTGCCACAGTTTCCACAAACTATTAAGTATGTTGAAGATACTAATTTTCAAGGATGCTGACACTAGTACTCCATTTTATGAATGTAAATAGTCCCTGCTGGTCAGCTGAGAAGATAGAAGATGTATCTTTTCGCACTTAAAGGATTTTTTTTTGTATGCTAATTTGTTAATTCTACGATAGAGTTTAGAAGTTTAAAATTGAGGTATGAAGACATCAAGGCATCAACACAGCTGATCCCTTGTAATTTTTCATCTGTGGGATTTAGAATGATCACTGTTAGTTCCCTGATCAAGTTTCTTGGACTCCACAGCCTGGAGTTCAATCTCACCTTGTTAAACTGTGTGCGATTAACAGTATGGGACCTTATTGACTCCAGCAGGAGTTTTTTACAGGTGGAACCATCTGGCTGCATCTTGTTAGTCTTAGGAAAAAGGAGGTATCATCTAAGACTGTCAGTGATTCATCTTGGGTGGTCTCAGGTTTCCAGCTGAAACAAATTGCAACTAATCAAGCCAAAAACAATTGTGTGTGTATGTACATCTGAGTGTGGCGTGTGTGTGCCTATATACACATATATACATAACTTTTTTTATTTTGTATAGAATACACACATTCATCACAGCTTGATAAAAGAGTAGGTTGCTCTGCACTGCAGTATGGGATTCTACGTGTGTGCTAGCTGTTCAAAAGAAGAAATCCAGCAAAAGTTATTTCAGCTGAGACAGAAGGGAAAAAAAAGGCATTCTTTCTTCTGCTCAGCTAATGACACAGATTGTAATAGTCAGCATTAGTATCTGGGATTAGAAAAATGAATAAGGTTCTTCATGTAAGCTTTAGCAAGAAGTTCTGTCAGGATGAGTTACGAACCAGTCTGCTACTTGCTGGCACTAGTCAATTGACATAAATATGTAAAGCATAAAGGATTTGCGTATTACATCATAATGGTTTATTGAGAGCAGTTAATCAATAGCTAATCACTAGTCAGACAAGCATCAACCTTTAATAATGTTTCCATTTAATTCATATATACTGATCTAAATAATATTTTAAAACCATATCATATTAGGTTTGTGCACAGTTAGGAAAAAAGAGACTGCATAATATCTGAATCAAGATAAAGAATTGTCCAAAGCTCTAATATAATATAGGATATTGTTTTTACCACATATGAATTATTATTTTTCAAAAAGCATGCATATATATTACTTTAATTTTTGGAGAAATTTAATAAAACAGTAATGAAAAAACACAACATTTTTTTTTTCTCCCATTAAACTTTTTTCCAAGTATTTGTTAAACTAACTATGTTATGTTTAGTTTATCAACTAAATAGACAAGATGATACACACTACTGTTTTTCATTTTAAATTCTCTTCTGTGTTATGGAACAATTGCATTCACTCTTGTTACTATAGCAACAACTGACCTTATTTAAGGTTTCCAATTTTTAGTGGTTTTGCTGAAACAAATATTGTCTTCCTTTGAATTCCAAATTTGTCTTGCTTATTAAAGCATAAAATTTAAACTTTCATTACATTCTAATTAGCTGCACATTCTTTTGGTTTACACTGATAGGCAACGTAGATGAAAATCTGTGTGTTGTATAGTGGAAATATTATTAAACACATAGGAGCTGATTCTGATCCCAATGGAGTGAAACCTATGTCAGTTGACCCAATAGTCAGTAGGCATAAGTATGTGTATTTGCAAAACTGATTTCAATGAAACCATTATTTGATCCCAAAAAGAGGTCTAATACAATAAGTTTAATACAGGTTTAGAACTGTTGCAAATATAAAAGAACATTAGTCTTATAGAATTATTATGGAAAGAACATTCTAGCTAACTTTCCAGGCACAAAGGTTCATACTGCAAGATCGGGGGATGGAATTCGAAATGAGAACATGTGCAATATTTCTGCTTAAAATTACAAAGAGTATAGATTGCTTCATCTTCTTTGATTTGGGATGATACCGATTTCATAAAGGAGTCTTAGTTTTCTTACTACAATAAGTAGTTCTAGATTATTTCCAAAATATTTTGAACAAAGTTCAGTTCAGAAGTTTCGGAATTATGTCGGTTGGGTTTTGAGGGTTGTTTTTTGGGGGTTTGTTTTGGGTTTTGGTTTCTTTTTCCTTAGCCTGAAATGTGTGGTATCTGCAGTGTATTTCTGAGCTGCCAGAAGGAAGGAAAAGGCTATAGCATTGGGCAGTGGTTTTCTTCTGGTATTTAGTATCCATAGTTTTGACATAAACAGAATCTTCTCACTTTGCTATATCACTTACAGATGAATTATGCCTGAGTTCAATGTCTCAAGTCTCACCTGTAACTTTGCTTTAGCTGCATGGCCAATTAGTAACCACTATGCATGTTTGCTATGCACAATGCACATTATTGCCCTTTGCTCAGCACTGGATCAGAGCATTTGACCTGTCCTTGGTTTTCAAAGCCTATCATCTCCGTCGTGAAGAAACAGATTGGTTTGACAAGCCCAGGGAGTCTCGTTTGGAGAATGGACATGCCCTTGACAGAAGGTTGCCAGAGAAGTTGTCCCACTCTCGACCACCAAGTCAACACCAAGATCAAGTAAGCTGTCAAGTAAGCTGTGCCTTTAGTTTTATAAATGTTTGACAATTTAATCATACTGTCTGATAGTCTAGGGACTACAGGATTAATCAAATTCCAGCTACATTCAGCTGAAGTGCTGTTGAACCTGTGTTTGTCATCAGTACTTCATGATGAAATTGGAGTAACATTCACCTACAATTCAGTATTAATTTTGCGGGTTGTCTTTTGATTTTTGAAACATATCTGAAAGGAGTTAACCTGCTAATCAGAACTATCTATACATTGGCTATTCCTATTTAAAAAAAAATAAATAAATTAAAACCCCCCAGATAGTCCCATTTTACCTTATCAGCTTTATCCCACCCAAACTGAAGCCCGCTCTTTTAGTAGTTTAAAGAAAACAGATGCTTTATCCTGGTGACACTTGTTCCTACTTTTAGTTGGTCAGTATAATCCCAACAGTCTGTGATCAATTAGTGAATAAATCACCAAGATTTTATCAATCTAATAATTAGAATGTTTCTTTTATTATAGTGAGAAAGAAAAACACCATATTCTGCTTTTGAAGCTCATCGACTTTGAAATCTAGTTCACCTTAGTATACCATCACATTTCCTCTTTGTATTAATGAAATTTACATATTGCAAATCTTCAAGGTCTACACTTGATTGTTTCAGTTACCATTTTTACTGATTGATTGAGCTTATACTCTGTTTTCCATTAGATTGAATTGATGCAAGAGAAGGTATTGCATGGCCCCTTTGTGGTACTTAATAGCTTATGTTGCTCATGTTAATTCCTCAGGTAATATACAAACAGGAATATCCTACTGTCATGCAGCCTTCGAAACTTTTTTGCTGGTGAGCATTTTCACTGACACTTAACAAGAGAGTGTAGGTTTTATGAAGTAAGGATGTAGATTTTAGGAAGTAAGTGTTCAAATATCTTACAATACAAGCTGTCATTTATTTTTATTTTTGCCTCTTTTCCTATCTCTATTTTAACATATACTGAGATTTACACAGCCTAGTTTGTACTGACCCTACCCATTTCTTGATAAGAAAGAGGGTTTTACAAGATACAAGTCTTCCAGGAATCTATTCAAATAACTCACTCTATGAACCAGGTTTATTGCAGGATAAAGGATGTTTTAGAGTCTTCACAGTTCTTAATATCACTGGCAGCAGATAAAAAACTGCCTATCTATCTGAGAACTTTAATTATCATGAAAATCATGCATTATTCTGAGCATACATAATTGTGTTTGACCTCTATGGCATCATGAGATAAATTTAAAAATTTGCCTTGAAAATCAGGTTTGTCCAAAAGGGTTACTGTTATCCTGAGCTCTGTGATATAGAAGTGGTCAGTAAGACATATTTAACTTTAGAACTCCAGAGCTTCTGTCCTGGGAAACAGTTCCAAGCCAAGTTACTAGTCACAAAGGTCCGATATTTGTTTTTTCTCTCGTGTAAATAGCACTACACTAGAATCAGTTGAAAGACTTTGATCAAAACTTTTTGGGACGAAGGTTAAGGGGCTTGAGAGATCTTGTTTTCCTGGATTATTTCCAGAAGGAAAATATTTATTTTTTTTTCTCCCTGAAGTTGTTGTGATATCCCCATGTTTATATGGAAATAGAGGTACCACATTTAAAACCTTGCCAAAGGCATTTTTCAAGGTTTTTTTAAATCTGGGATGGAAATTGGAGAGTGAATATGTTCTAAATAATTCTGTGTGGTGCCATGTAAAGCCTCTGTAGAAGAAAAGTGATGTGGAAGGAGAAGCTTTATAGCAGTTCCATCTTAATCTGTTTCCATCCAGGTTAGCTACTGTCATTCACCCACTGGTACAAAATAATATCAGTGTGTCTGCAGAAGGAAGAAATGCCAGTTCCCACCAACTCTGTGTCATCTACCTTGTCAAAATGTTACTCAGAGCTTGTGTTTGTTAAATATCTTCTGTGAAACATTTGTTTGAGATAACTTTAAAAAAAATTATTTTCAGACACATCCAGAAATTAAATTACTTTAAGACAAGATAAAAAGGGTCAGAGCCATTTATAAAACTTTCATTAGCTCCACATTGAACTCTGAAAGTAAACCACTTAGCAATAAAGCAAGTAAATCAGTATTAACATCTCTATTTTTTAGCATTCATTTTATATTTTCAATCTATCAAGAAAAATAAACCATTTTCTAGGCCAGTAAGTGTGCTGACTCAAAGTAAACACTCCCTAAACACTCCCCCAAAAGTTACTGAATTCATTGTCCCATGCTGTCTGTCTCCTATATCCACAACTCAGTTCTGCAAAGAGAGCTGTAGTGTCCAAGCATAATGTATTCTGGAGCCAAAAATGGCAAATCGTTCTTCGTCCTGACCATCTGGACAAGTCTGTCTTCACCCAGAGCTTTCTTTGTTGTAGAGGCTTTCCTGAAATCAGTTAGCACAACAGTTTCCTAGTTAGCGTAGTAAATAAGCCATTGCAACTCCTTTAATATCCCATACCGAGGACAAACCAGCCACAGAAGGAAGTATCTGCACCAGTACCACTAATCTACTTGAAATGTATCAGTCAGTGTTTCCAAATACAGTAACTGGCTGTAAATTTGCAGGTTTTATTTTCTCCTTTGTAAAAAAGGTGAATATTTTACTGACCACTGTGATGTTTGTATTCGAGAAGACTTTGTTTCATATGTGTGAAACATCAATTTCCTTACTAGACGAAATCGGAACTGCTTGATTACATCCCACAGAGTTTGTACAATTAAAGGTAATAAATAAAGCACGACCCTGTGCTTTTGAAGCAAGAATGCAACAGACTGACAACCTTGAACCTCTAGGTTTCCATGGATTTCTTAGAACCTAGCAGATTAAGCTCACGTACTGTATTATTAATATTAAAATATATTTGTTTCTATAGCAACTTCTGTGGTGCTACATAGTATTCTTAAATCACATTAAATTGTAGTGCAGTTTAGTATCTCATTAGCTGTTTCCCGAATGATTCTGAACTGCTTGCCTGAGGAGGGTAAATATGGTTTAAACCTAATCAAACACATAATCTATTGCAGATTTCTCACTGATCCCTGTTGACCGCAACAGTTTGCTTAGTCGCTGCCACCTGACCAGCAACTTCTTTAAATCTCCAGACATCGAGGCTTTTTTTTTGTTACTATTTTCTGTGAAAATTTTTTGTATACCCTGAACTAAACTGGCTCTTTCAAACAGGCTGGGAAGGAGCAGTAGGAGGAGGTGCTAGGGGAGTAAGAGATCATGACAAGAGGATGGACAGTGAGAGTATAGTAATGGGACATAAGTAGCTTCTCAGTGAGGGGTTTTAAATACAGAACTTCCAGTGATTGTGGGTAGGTCTTTTTAAGTCCTAAATGAATAACAAAATCCCAAACTCATTGTAATACCAGTGTGTTGTCATCAGTTCACTTTGGCATCAGTTTTCTAATCTTAAAAAGAAGGCAAGAGCTCTAGAGCTGCAACCTGTTGAATGTTAATCCCCTACTTCTAAAGGCCCTCGAAAAGTACATGCTTGTCTTGGCTCATGGATCTGTACCACTGCCTTGAAATTTAAGTCACACATTTTTAGGGGCACTTGAATATTTGGAAATTGGCAAAAAATGGATCTTAAGGTGAGCAGTGGGCTTAAAATGAGAAAATATTGTTTGTGACAGAGATCCAGAAGGCTACCTGCAAACTTTTGTTCCACATTTTTTAGCTCCATCCTGCTTAGTTTTGATTATTTTTCAACTAGCAAGATTTCATTTTAATTTGTAGTAAACTGCTTTCTCTGTATGAGGCTTGCGGGGTAAAAGGCATCTTGTGATTCAGATTCTCTGAAATTACAATGAGAAATAGGACATTTCCAAATTTGGTGTAATTGTTAAAATATCTAATCTATGAGTGAATTGTTAGCCACCCCCTCACTGTAATTCAAGACAGAATTTAGCAGGCAACTTCTCATTTTTTAGTCACCCAGAAATATTGTTCTTATTGCATGCCAGAATGATTTCTAAATCAAAAGACAAGACTTCTGTACTGACCTAATTGCAGAAGCAAAGGCCACTCACTTTGCAATTTATTAATGAACAGGAACATTTTATTTGTTAAGTTTTTCTTCAGTACTTCTTTTGCAAAATATCTCCATTGTCAGGGATCTATCAGTAGAGAGAACTTTCTACCTTTAGGATTTCTAGAGAGCTTGACATTTGTGCTCTGCAGAGAGAAGCAGTGGTTCAAAGGGGCAGGACTACCTTAGCTGTGGAAATTCTTGGTGCCAGCTTTCACAGGCTTTGTGTGCTCATGCAAGTACCTGTGGTACTCAGAAATTAGGATAGATACTGTCTAACCCATCACCTTGAGCATCCACCATCTTGTTCCTGGATATTGAACACAGGTAAAATTTCCCTTGAAAACTGTATTTCCTAAAGGATTACAGCCAGGCATAGCTGCTGAGATTCATCTTTTCAGGCCTTGTCTAAGGTATTGGTGGAAGGGGAGGTGTAGCACCTTTTAAAACCAGAAATTACCATGGCTTTGATGACCTAATTGAAAGATCAGTTAATACATTATAGCTGTTACTATGGACTTTGCCTGGAATACTAAAATATACTCGATGCATTTTATTTCTTAAATTTTAATACAAAAATAAAGAAATTTATTTTTCTTAATTGTCCTCTTTACCTTATAAAATTCCCTTATATGAGGCTTCCATAGAGTTTCTTTATCAGACAAAACATGTAAAGATAACAAAGGGAAAATGAAGTGTATATTTAAACTGATTTTCTGTAACAGTGTTAGAAAACCTCAACACATTTATTTGCCATTCATTCCATTTTTTGGAGGGGCTTTGAGCTTACTAATAACATGAAACCTGTGATCAGAGCTTAAATTCTTGCAGGAAATGCTTTATAGTCCACTTTTTATTTAGCTTACTGGGATGCAACCCCTAAGGGCCTGCTGAGTAATGTGCAGAAAAATGTGACCCGAGTCCCATGTCAGCCCAAAGAACACAATAGGAGGGAAGATACACTGGAGAGTCAAAATGTGTCTGTGATCAGAAGAGGTTGGCATTGCCAGTGCTGAACTGCAAGAATTACTGCTCAGGTGTACTGAATGCTCCCAGAAAGGTGAGGCAAGGATCTTCATGGCAAGGACAGATGGTGGGAATCTGTGGGTTTTGTAGCAAATGAGCGAGATCAAGTCACCTTTTGCCCTATGACCTAAATCTGTGCTTCAGCACTTCCATGTCCTCCGTTCCTGCAGCCTTGCAATGGAGGGACTGCCCCTTCTGTGCCGTAGTTCAGATTTACGCTGTCATGTTTGTGCGACTTCAGTGGGGTCCCTCTGTATCTTCACTGGGGTAACTGGACAATAGTCAGCTAGAAGGGCCTACTGGCCTATATTCAGCTGAAGGGAAATCAGTTTTAATGAAAGTTAGTAGATGTGAACAATTGGAAACACAAAATAATTTGTGTTCTGCAGGTTTTTATATTAGTAGATTTCAGATAGATATGAGCACTAGTGGTTAAAATAAAAACGTCAAAACCAATGTAGTTTTTCTTCTCTGCATTATCTATTTACAGCAATCACTGTTTTTTCCTATTTGTTCTGCCACTTTCAGACACATACTGTTTTGAAGGTAAATGCCTAATGACATGTTCAATTTAAGTTCTGATTCCCACCAACAATAAAAAATAATATGCTACTCTGAATGCTAGTAAAGTTTAATGCTTTTATTCATATGAATCACCAAGATTTATACTTATCATAAAATTCTGGAAGAGAATGTAATGAGGAAGTAATAGACTGAAGTAGGAGACAGTCTGTATTTTCCAATATATTTGTCTGCAATCATGTACAATATGGCATTGAATATTCTTGGATTATTATTTATTAAAAAAAAAAACCTTGCTAAAGAAAGAAAAGATAAAGCAATTAAAAAAAAACTGAATTGAAGTTTATGAGCTAAAATATTCCTCAGTTAAATTGAATTGCTCCCACCAAAATAGATCCAAGCTAAGGATCTCTTCAAATGTGTTAACAAGCTTCTCTTGAATTGCATTATTTTGTATTTTCTGTTATTTAATTAAAAATAAAATTAGATATATTCTTTCAGGTTTTTTAGAATTTTATGTAAGCTACATGTGACAGATACGTTATTTTTACTGTTAAATTACACTTACTGAATTTCTGATAATGTAATTAAAAACATAACCACATCCATATCTATTTGTAAGTGTGGAAGTATCATGGCACTTTATACACTTCTGGTAGTGTTAGACCCAATGTCCTGGCAAAATTCCATGGTAAGTCTGCCTGATCTCATGTTCTGATTTACAGTGGAGTACTTGTCCACTACCAAGTTCATAATCTCCTTTATGTTTGAGATTAATTACAGTCATTACTACTCTCAGCGTGTTACAGGAGGATTTCAGCCCTCTAGGTGCAACGTCATCCACTGGATGAGAAACTGAGTTATGACAATAGATGTGTAAACTCTTCTATTCACTGTGGGATTGAGCTAAGCGCGTCTCTTAACTTCTCTGTTTCCCCTCCCATCATTTATGTGAGCTATCCATTAACATCATAAACTCTCCAGGGCAGAAACTGGGTTTGAAGTGCTTAGTTCAGGGGGAGCTTAATCCCTTTAAATGCTACTTAAATATAAATAATAGTAATAAACTCTTGTCAGCAGGCTAGTGATACACTCGGCATGCTGCATGACCATTCTGATTAATATTGGCCCTTTGGCTCCTTGAATCGGCCTCCCCCGGGTCCCATCCCACTGATGCTCAGCCTGGAGCAGTCCCAGGCAGTCACGCTCTCTGCTCTCGGCCTGGGTGCAGTGCTCAGTCTTGGCACCAACGCGGCAGAGGCAGGGAGGTGATGGATTCTGCTTTGCTTCCGAAAGACCGAAACTGCAGGCCGAGAGGGTGTGTGATAGCTGTGAGGTGTGCAAGTGTTGCAACAAACACTCCTTCTGCAAAGGCATTTTGGTGTGGGCTCACGGGTATCAACCCTGGCAGCTGGGTTAGTCCCTGCTGCATGGTCCCTCCTGTGCCTCTGTTGTGGGGCAGGTGGGATTGTCCCAGCTGGAAATCTGGCTCTTTAGTGCATGTTGTAGAGATGTGTTGCTTTCAGCATTGACACTTTCCAGTATCGGCCCAAGTAAATGTTGTGCATTTTCATATAGAATGTAGCCTTAAAAGGTTTTAGGTTGGGTCTTTCAAAAGGGTTTTGAAATTTGATTACAAAAGGTACATTGGAATATGTGGTTTTGCTGAAATTAAAGCAGTAACTCATGGCTGTTTACACATTCATCTACCATTTTGTTTAGGTCTGTGTGAAGAGGAATTTATAATAATTACAGGAATTATATTTAATTTCATTGTTCTCTTGAACACTACTTGGACAAGATTACTGTTAAGAGAAGCTGCAGAAGACAGTAAGCACCTTCTAGTCATTAGGAAATACAAATCAGAACTAAAACCATATTCAAAATTAATCTGGCTCTATGGAAGCAAATATTCATTCCCCTGTAGAAGGATTTTACGGACTGACGAATGTCTTGAAACTTGGGGGAGTGTTTGAATTGTGAAGTTATGATATTTCCCTGGATGAAATAGGTTTGCTTGCTTGTTTCTGTTTCAACTGTTTAAAATTATTGATACAATTGATGATGGTTTATCTTTTTATGATATGCGCATTTGTGTTCCTCAGATAAATGGGAAGCCCCTGCAGTACATTTTCCCTCATACAAGGCTCAAACTACTGAGAGACCCAAAGGATCACACAGTTTCAGGTAAAAAACCAAAAATGCTCTATGAGACATGATAATTAATTTGATTACCATGAATCATGCAAAAGATTTGCAGTATTAAAAATAGTTCCTATGTCATACACAGCAGGAAATTCAGTGGTCATTTTAGATCTTGCTAGTTGGTTTTAACAGAAAGCAGCAGTGCGGAAAAAAGGTCACAACATCTGTTCAAGATATATAAACTATACAGACATTAAAAAGAGGGAAAATCTGTGGTATTATACATATGAGCAGTCTGTTTTGCTGTTGCTTTTTATATAACTCTATATTCTCTGTACAAAGAGTTTCTATAAAATAAGCTTGTGTAGGTGTTCAAGATGTACAGAACTGAGAATTTTATTCTTTCTGTACTGGAACCATTCTACAGCGGGGGCTAGCAGAGCAATCAGATCCCATTTTTCTGTGGTATCTTCACATAGAGACATTTATCACAGGACTTCAGATTTATTCTCTTTTCTTTAATGCTAACACAAATGTTTGTGTAAGTCTGAGTTTCCTCACAAAGGAGATGAAAGTGGCAAAGGTTATATTCATTGGCCCTCCCAACTGTTGGAATGCAGTGTGATGTTTTCACGTATCAAATTGTAAAAGGCAGCCAGTTACAAGATCTAGCACGGGTAAGGTCTGTCTGTTTGAGGTTTTGGGATTGCACTCTCTCACATCTAATATTGATAAGGAACTCAAAGGTTTTTTTAATATGCTGTTTGTCTTCTTTCAGAGGTACATGCTTTAAGCAGTTTTGTCGTGAAACTGTCAGACTTTTTTTTTTAACTCTTCAAAAATTCTAATACTGCATGTCAAACTCCGTTTCTGTGCAGAAGTAATTACCGACTGCCAGCTCTGGTGTTCCCTTGAGCACTAAGTAGAAAGTGGCACGAACTTACTTGTAATTGCTAAATATTATTTTCACAGGGTTTCTGACAGTAAAATCTTGATCGCTTCCACCCCCAGTATCCACCCCATATTTAGGTTGTTAAATGAATGTTCTCTATATATTATGAGGTATTTTCTTGCTAGTCAGCGTAACACTCACTGGTGATTTCAGAATACAGAAAGACCCCTCCACCCACACAGCACAGTCTGAAAGAAGCCGCCGGCTCGGCCGTGGTGTCAGCCCCCACTGCCCTGGGCCCTTGCCGTCCGTGGGAGCTCCTTGACATCCTAGTGCAGATCTTTGCCCTGCGGGGTGATGAGTAATGCTGTGATCCAAGCTGCTCTCTTACTCAAGAACAAGTGGAATTACAGCCACACAACTGTGTATAGCTCGTGATTTAATGTTACTGAAGGCCTACTCTGCTATGTAAAGTTACTTACCCTTGTGCAATGTGAAATACCTCTTCCAAATTCTTGACTAACTCTCGTGCTGGCAACCACAGCAACATGCTGTGTATCAGGGTAAACACCTTGTAAGCCATGACTGGAAAACCAAGGTGTAGACATTGACTTCCTATTTACTAATGCCCTGCACAACATGAGATCACACAGGATCAAATATTTACTCAGGATCCTGCTAAGGTTTCATAGCTCACACTAGGATTGCTGGCTGCTGTAGCTGTGCTATGTTGTACCTAAATTCTAACTGCAGTAAGCAAGCGTGGCTAGGTATCTACAAGCTGCAGTCATACCTTTGGGTTTTAGTGCAGATATACTCTTGAAGACCTGCACAGACATAGTTCTGTATGATGTACATAGATCTACAAATATGAAAAGGCTTAAATGCAAATTGTACAGAAAAGAGCCAAAGGCGGAATACGGTACCAACAGGGAGGACCTGAGCCAGAAGAAATTTTCTTTTTCACTGCTTGTACATCTTTGAAGTACCATAACTCCTTGACTCCTTGACTTTGTACCTCCCTTCCTCCCCTCCCTCAGGACTGAAGTACACAGAAACTCTCTTTAAACGTGCAGTGCTTTCTGCTTAGCCTTCAGCTTTCCAAATGACCTCTCTCAGAGCCACACATTTTGATGTGGCTTTTATTCACATTTTTTAAAATTTAATTTTGATTAAACATTATCTGCAAACTAATAGCAAGTGTCTTTGTTTATTAATCAGACAATGACTATCAATCTGCAGCAGACTTAGAAATGTTTTATACAGCAAAAGTTACTTAAAATATTGGTAGATTAAACAATGTATACTATTATACCACCACAGCTACCTCACTACAAGATTATTGGATATTCATCTAGATGTCATGGTTGGCTGTTTTCTTTTTCTTTGTTTCTTTGTTTCTTCCCTTCCTCTACTTCTTCTTCTACTCTCCCTTCCTTCCTCCCTGTCTCTTTCTTATCAAAAGTACCAAAATGAGATGTTGAATAATTTTATTTAACTGTTTGCCATATGCTTGTTGTGTAGGCATAGGAAGAGTGAATGTTAAAAAAAACAACCACCCTCAATAAAGCTCACGTGGGGAGTCAGACCCCTCCAAGAGAACAGCCAGTCACTGTCTGTTGCAAACATCCTTTCAGTGGCATCTTCAGCTGTGTTGGACAGGACTCCCTGCACTGTTATGATGCTGAATTCTTATAAGCCAGCTGGCCTGTGGTCCTGGGTGACCACAACAGCATATGCATCACCCATTTTCTTTGATTATCTTACAGTATGTACAAAACATCCTCTGTCTTAGCTATACATAAAAGCCTATCCTATGTGATCATTTCTGCACATGCAAGAACAGTTTCTACAGATGATTTAAATTATCTATGTGCAGTTTGGTCAGCTCAACAGCAGGAGCTGCCTGGGGAGATGCCTGAGACTGACAGGTTCTCCTCTCAGGGAATTAATGAACACATATACAAACAGTGTATCTTAAGTGGTGTGTGCACAGCAGGAGCTACATGGGGAAATCTTTCAAACAGTCAACAATTCCCACTTGGAGAACTCCTGTAACTGTTGATCAGCTGCTTCACTGGGAAGCTGGCCAGTGGTTCAGCCCATCATCTCATCTCACTGGGGAGTTCCTGGGCCAACCTGGGCATTAATGACTCAGTGTGCTGGGTCAACCCAGATACCCAGCCATTCCATAGGTGTAACTATAGGGCAAGCTTGAATTTCATCCTAATATCACCATTATAATTTGAATTCCATAGATCTCATCACATACTTTCCATAGTGGAGGTTACTGCCTGAATCTGGATCTAGAAATTGTAACATTATAAATATCAATAATAAGAGTAGTCCTAAAGCATTTAAAATTCAGGCTGTATCACTGTGTAATATGTGCACATGCATTCTGTTTGTTTGCTTTCTTGATTAATGAAAACTGGCTCTGAGGTACAGATGCCTTTGATGCCTCTTACATAATCTGGCATGATTTTGCACTCAAAAACATTTACTGCAAATGTTAGCGTGTGAATGAGGTGTTCAAGGAGTGAGGAACCAGGCCAAAATTGTGATGGCAAGAGAATAGTAGCTAAGAGGGTGACAGGGTAGCTGTAATGCTGCACACACGACAGAGATGCCTCATATTCTCCCTAAGGATTATTAATTCATGCACACAACGCTATGCTTCTGCACCATGACAGTTCATGGGATACTTATCCTGAGAGAGAGAGGAAGAGAATTGAAAGGTTTCTGCTGTATCAAGCCCTCACTGCTGTCAATAGGCTCTAAATAAATAACCCTGTATATTTAGGGTTCTCTCACCTGCAAGTCGAGCAAATTCAGTTCTTGCAGCAAAATACTGAAGTGCAGTGAATATGTGATTACTAATCAATTTAAAAAGCGTGTTAAATATAGTCACAGTCCGTGTTGAGTGTGATATAGTAGTCAGACTGAGGATGAGAAATGTAGCCACCTATTGTCCTCATACTCTTTTCTTAGAGGATTACTTATCCTTTTTCTTTGGTTTAATGTTGTGAAGAACCGAGATAATACTTTGCACAAAAAACCACCTCTAACACTCACTTGTCACCGGGGAAGGATTTAATCTGTAATTAATGGCCATTATTCCGTCAAACACTCCCTCCTTGTCAGAGATGTGGCACAGAAGGTAAAAACCCATAAACAGAAAGGGACAGAGCTGTTACAACCAGATAACGTCAGAGATTTTCCAGTGAAGTCATACAGCAGCAAGTGAGGACAGGAATGGAAATAAAGGAAGCAGACATGTCTATTTGTGTCTTAATAGCAATCTTAGAAAGAACTTAATACCATTCAGCTTTTCTAAATTAAAATAAAAAAAAGACCACAAACAAATTTTTGTATTTGTTAGGAACATGTTTATGTGTCTTCTCTCTAAATTGGCTTAACTTGAAAAGTACTAGTGTGTGTATTTAAAATACTTTCCATGAACCCTTTTTGATAGCTCGGCTGTTTATGCATTTTTCAGTGCATGAACATCTGTTCAAGGATGTCTAATAAAATCTTAAGATGGGTGGAGGTAATTGAGAGGGCAATGTGTCTACTGGTTATAAAGGTCCAATTTGCTTTCATAGCTCTCATGCAGAAAAGGCTGTAGAAACAGATCACTGCAACACTGAATATTAGGGTTAAGTCAGGCCCCCAGATTCCCACAGAAAGCTAAGAGAAAAGCTGGCATGTAAGAATGAGATTCACAGAAGCCAAACCAGAAATCTCTCTGTTTTGGCAATAAGCAATGCAGGTCAGCAGTTTCTCATGAAGAACTAGAAAACCAGACATTCAGGGACGCATATCATTGGTGAGACAACTTGTCAGGGACATTAGA
The DNA here is from genome assembly GCF_000690535.1 of Cariama cristata. NCBI lineage: Eukaryota > Metazoa > Chordata > Aves > Cariamiformes > Cariamidae > Cariama > Cariama cristata. Next base: position 105,319 of record NW_009596185.1, on the reverse strand, counting down.
AAAAGTTAATAACACAGAAATGTCAGTTCAAGGTTTCACTTCGCAGATGAGGCATAAATTAACGACTTTCAGAGGAAAATGAAGACCCTGTGCTCCCTTCTCTGCATACTGGCTATCAAAAATATACATAGGTTTAATAATTGCACTAGAATGAGGCAGTCACAAAGGGCAATCAGTTGGAGGTTGAAATCACCTTTTGGATATGGCTCTTTTCCTCTATTGATTATAAAAGGAGCATGAGGTGACTAACTTAACTATGATTTTTATCTTGTAGAGATCTTAAAGTAGATTAGATTAACAGATACGGCTTATGTACAAAGAAGCTATAGAACAATCAAAAGACTGGTAGAGGACTGGTTGTCTAAAGGACCACATCACTCCTCATCACCAAGAGACAAATGCCTATTTGAGTTGGATGCACTTTCTAGAGCGGAGTGCTAGAAAATTTTGAGAATTATTACCTTCCATTCGTTATTTACCTAATCACAGATTTGTAGAGGTCTTTGAAGTGCACTAGGTGTACACTCCCAGGCAATCCGAATGCAGGATGATTAAAGTTAAGACGTTCTGATTCTGCAGGTCACTGACGCAAAGAAAATGTTCCTTGTGGATTGGTAGGGTGCCCTGAGGTTCTGATTGTCTCATAATGTCATTGCACCAAGCTAACTGAGGTGCAGCATTTGTCAAGTGAAACCTCTGCCCTTCATTATCTGTGTTTCTGAATTTTTTTAACTTTAGGATTGTTTACAGGTAATATGCACTCAATGCCTGCATGTTTGTTTGCTGTCTTACTTCAGTACAAAGAAATTCAGGGAGGAGGTTTTTTTTAAATAACCTAAGATTTGCCAGAAATTGTTCTCATTCCTGAAGAAATCTGTTAATCCAGAAAGGGAGTGAGGCAGTCAAGGCTGATAAAGCCAAAGCTGTCTGAGGATAGGCACCCCAAAATTACATTAATTTCTTCTCCACACAACAACAAAAAAAAATCCAGCCCCTCTCTTAGTCCCTACAATACGCGGTTTTCTAAAAGAGATACAATTTCAGGAAGCAACAGTGTAAGATATATCAAAGTGCTAATTTGCATGTTAGATCAGAAATTATCTTTTTCTTTTCTGTAAAACATGTTTTTATTTTGCTGCTTGTTGATGTCTTGGACAGCAGTAGTTATTTGATTGAGAATTTACCATTTTCTCAGAAAAGACTGAAAATTTCCCTTATTTGACAGCTTCTGCTAGTGGGTAGAAAAAAATATCTTATTATTCTTTTGATACAGAAGCAAAGACCGCAGTATTTACAGGAACAAGTTATGCAGGTAAAGAAGTTACCTTTATCCTTGGTTTTGGTGTGTAATTAATTAAAAACATTATAATATTCATAATGTATTTCTGTTTGAGAAAAGAAGGAAAGTTTAGAGTTTTTTACAAAGACTTAAATGATTGCAAGTATTACTTCTTTTGACAGATGGTATTTTAAAATTTGTAGTTCCACAAATTCTTCCCAATTCATGACAGATATGCATGCAACACTGTACCAATTAATTCCTTTGTGGAGGAGAGTCATTTGGGTGAGATATTCATTTCGTTATCCTTCAAGAGGAATTATCCACTGTGCAGAGACTTTAATGGTTGGCCGTTAAGCACAGGTGGTATCATCTTTCCTACAGATTCCTCAACATGTTGACCAAGAGCCATCAATATTCCCCATGGCATGTAGACTCCCCATGGTGTCCCCTGTCCCAAAGGAAGTGGTAGAGTGGAGTAGCTTCCATTTAACCATTGTCAACACACATTTGCAAATATCAGGCAGATTTGCTCTGCTTTAAGAAGTTTATTGGAAAAAAAAAAAAAAGTAGATTCATTACATGAGTAAATTAACATCTGTCTACAATTTGTATGAGTCTGTAATACCAGGACATTATGCAAAGTCTGTAACACAAGATCAACACACAAACTTGTAGTAGAGAGAACTTACATGTTAGATCCTCGAACCTTTTTGTGGGATTTTGTTAACAAAATATAGATAGCTTCAAGAGCTGGAGATCCTCTTCCAAAATAACTAAATAAAACCAAATGGTTTGAAGTTTTGATCCAAGATGTTAAGAGAACTGCTAACAAACCTCATTACATTCACCTAGGACCGAACTATTATTTGCTAATAGCAGTTGCTAAGACATCACTAATATGCCAGATTCATCACATACCAAGTAAGTTGTGATATGCCGGCAGAGCATCCTTTATGTAAATCCTTTTCCTCTGATGACAGGGCTGCCTCGTACTATGTGGAAAACATCAATAAAATCTATTCAACTTTTCCCTCTCATTGAGAAGAACATTAATAAAAAGCTCGAGCTAAAAGCAACTACTGTAGCATTAAAAGTATCACAAAGATTGATTTTTTTACAGTGAAGCAATGAACGATTGGCTGACATATTGGCTGAATGGATTAAAGTTTGTCTTTTATGGTAGATTCATCCTCATAAGAATCTTTAAAGTTTTGTGAAATTGAGCTGAAATTATGGTATTGCAGTAAGCTGAGACAGACTCTAGATTCCAGATATTTTCTTACATTAACTTCTAGCCTGGAACGGGGATGTAAAGGTCTGTTTGGGCAACTAGATGAGTAAAAAACTGGTTAGATGGTTGGTTTTTGAGGGCAGTGGTTAATGGGGTGTGCTTTTCCTGGAGATGGGTAGCAAGTAGACCTCCACAGAAGATGCTGTCATGGAACCATTTAATATCTTTATCAGTGACATGGAGGTGGTGATGGAGTACACTTTTGTAACATCTGCAAATGACATCAAACTGGGGGAATATGCTTGAGGGCAGGGCTGCCATTCAGAGGGACCAAGACAGGGTGAAGGAATGGGCCAAAAGAAACCTTGTGAAGTTGAACAAGGACAAATACAAATCCTGTACCTGGAGAGAATGAGCCCTGTGCAATGACACAATCTGGGGACCAACTGACTCGGGAGCAGGTCTGCAGAAGAGGCCCTTGGGAGAGGTCTCTGTAGACAGCCATCTGCACATCATGCGCCTTGGCAGCAAAGGCGGCCAACAGCACCCTGGGCTGTGTTACCAGGAGCATGACAGTAGATCAAGGGAAGTGACTGTCTCCTTCTACTCAGCACGTGTCAGACTGTTTGGATACTGTGTTCAGTGGTGCCTCCACCCCCAGCACAAGAAAGACATTGACAAACGGGAGAGAGAGCAGCAGAGGTCCACTGTGGTGGTCGGGCGCTGCAGCACCTGCCCTGAGAGCAGAAGCTGAGAGACAGGGCTTGTTCAGGCTGAAAAGGAGAGTTTCTGGGGGGACCTAAGAGCAGCCATGAGGAGCTCATCAACAAGAGAGAGCCAGGCTCTTCACAGTGATACATGGCAGGGCGAGGAGAGGCAATGGGCATAAGTTAAAACAGGAGATGTTAGTACTAGGTATAAAGAAAATATTTTTCCCCACTGCACTTAACTATGAAGAAGAGAGAGAAAATTCAGAACAGATGGAGAAGGACACAGCTTATGTTTTGACTCATGCAGTTCTGAAGACAAGACCAAGACTGAATGATCTTTCTAGCCCTTGCTAAAAAGTCTCAAGGTGCTCCAGAATATCAGTTTACAATGAATAAGGTCACTATGTCTGCATTTATGTATATGTTTAAGAAAACAGTGTCACCATTGGCATATCAGCACCATGGTTACTGGAAAAGTAATGCAAAATGAAGGAGAGGAATGTGTTTCTTGCTTCCTTCTTAGCATGACTGTAGTTGGACAAGTCTACATGACATCCTGGACAAGATTTTTAGCAGATGTAATAATCATCACTGTTTATTGAAGATAGCAAAATTTTCCCAAATTTATTAAAGATAAGAACAGTCTTACTAGGTTAGACATAAGTCTCGTTTAGCCCTTCATCGTGGCTCTGACAGAAGGTATTTAAGAATATAAGGCCAGGGTAAAGACAGTGTAATATTCTCACAGCTTCCAACAGTCTGTGGTTCAGCCACTTTGTGAAGCAGTGATTGCTTCTTTGCATTTAATGGGGAGCTACTCTTTTCCTAAAGGCTTTTGTTTATGCATTACATTATAGCTAGCATATAGACCTACATATCTTACATATTGCATAATATTATATCCTATCATATATACCATAATTCTGTCGCTGTTTCTTAAATACCAAAGCTGACATGGATGGGAGAGTTCAAAACTAACATTTTAAACAATGAAGTTCAGCTGTCAGTCAATGGTATCTATTGAGCCATTGGTGTCTATCAGAAAATACAGATGACTCTCAGTGCCTACAGGGTTTTTATAGATTTAAAGCTACAGTTTACCATAGATGACACCGTAGATTCTGATGGGACAGATCATTGAAAAAGAAGAGACCTGTATCTTGTTTTCAAGTAGACATGATAAGTATTTTAAGATGCTAATGCGTAAAACACTTTATGATTACTCAGGATGGTAACCAGTGTGCAAATCAGCATGAAGCAGATTTGCAGCTGATATAAATCAATGCTGTGCTATTGAAACAACTGGAATATATCTGAATTTCATCAGCTCAGGATTTGGCTTCATGTATATTTTATACTTTAATTGCCAATGACCAAGAAGTGCAATAACTGAGTGGGCTTAATCATGTTTCTAGGAAACAACTTCATTTAAGCTAATTTCATTAGAAAACAACAAAACAATTCTCCTGAGCACAATCTTGAAAATGTTGTACCTATCTGGACAACCAAGCTCTGATATCGATCATCACGTTATGTATTCCAAAGAATTGCATAGGAATAATAATGCAAATAAAAATTTAGCCTGGATTTTATTATACACATTACTCTTCCTGCTGCTTTCCAAGTGCCTGATCTAACCTGGTTTTGTTTACTTTGTCATGTTTCCTTTCCGTCTGTTCTCCAGAATTTACAAATTGCTTTATAACAACTATGATACCTCAATAAATAGCTTGCATTTCTTCATTGGACTTTTAAGTCTGAACTCTCCACAGAGATGTCATCATTGTTTTTTCTGTGGCTGACACTTCTCTTTCATATAGACAATGGAACATGGTGCAAAATTGTTCCGGTAGATAAGGGCCTACCAGCACCCTAGCATATGTCTGGTCTAGATAAGGTTGGAGGAGGAATGGGGAGATAATGTCTAGTAAATGAACACAGGAGGAAGGTATGTTCTGTTTCTGTTCACAGCCAAATAGAGTTGGAAGACTTCATATCGTTTGATTTGATTGATATGGTCTTATTGCTATAGCATGGTGTTTTGGCACATTGCAAAATCTTTTATGCCTAATGTCTTGTTTTCATTCTTAATCCTCATACATTTTTCTAATTGCTACTATTGGACCTTGCCCAAAAAATGCCACCCTTGTGCTTCCTTGCTATGATTCAGCATTTTGTTTTTGAAAGTATTGTTAGAAAGTGATGAAAACCATATTTGGACTTGTGTTTTTTTCCTCCCTCAGTACTACGTCTGTGCATTGGCTTGTGGATCTGAAACACAACACTTAATCTTTATTTTGAGGTTTAAACATATGTTCTATTTCAAATTACTCAGAGACATGTGTTGTAGCCCTCATCTGCATTTTGCAGTTTCAGCCCATTTCAGTTTTTCCCATTTTACTTCTGTGTAGTTCAACTTCAAAGCACATAATATCCAAAGGCGGTAAAGCGACCATGGTTTTACAGAAATAGTGATTTTCAGCTACCATCTTGAAGGGTATGCTCTTGTGTTCTTAGAAATCCAAATCAGTAGCACTTTTTTAATATCTTTCTTAAAAATTCAGTCACCTAAAAGTCTATTAAAAATTCATATAGCTTTATTTCTAACTGTGACAAGAGTCAGATTGCTGCTGACTGTCATACAGTTTCCTATGCCAATTTGCACAAACTCATGTGTGATTACTGAAAATCTGTTTTACATTCTAATTGCTTCTTTACTTTCTTTACTCATCTAATTAAACAGACAAATGGTTTCATACTTTGAAAAATTAGCCCAGAGGAAATCTTTGTTTGAGTTAGCACATGAGTGATGTTTGCACAGAGCTTCTGGGTCACGTGCCTGTGTTCTCCTGCCTGTGTTGAAGCTGTTGCTACCGTATGGGACTTATCTAATAATTAAACAATATCAGTCCCTGCATTTGGGACTGAAATTCTTTTTACTTTTTTAAGAGAAAATATCCCTGGAAACTAATTTTCACCTTTGTGTAGAGGCAGGACCACCAACACCAGCAAAAGCCTGCTGTACCTTGAATTACTGCTTTTCTCTGTTTTTTTTTTCTTGTTTTTAACCTGTAACTTAGGTCAGGGGTTATTGGCATTTGTTTGGAAAGGCAAGACTAATCATTGCTTAGACGCTGAAATAGTTCCAGGAAATCTAGGCTGTTTATACTCTGATAGCTGTAGTGGAGCTACTCAGCAAAGTAGTAAAAAGAATAGTAAGATTTCATGAGCTTCCCTGTGGCCAGAGCAACAGCACCAGATTGGCAGCAACCTGATCTTTATTACCTCCATAATGGACAAAAAAGACCAAACTGTAATTGCAGAGCTCAGGTTATGGTCAGTCAGCAAAATAAATTATAATCTTTCTGCTGTGTTGCTCCTGTGACACAACAAAATATACAAGGGGATACAATTCATAGTGATTTGAGATACATTGAGCTACACAAGTTCAGATTTAATAAGTCTATTTGAACACTTTTGTAGTGATGCTTGCCAGGTCACCAGTGACAGAATTTATTAGTGTCTAGTTGTTGGTCACTACTCAAATATGTACTTATACATGTGCATATATAATGAATATGCATCACTGAAACAGTTTGTGATATCTGGAAGGATATGAAATGACAAGTGAAATGTCCTGTTGAAAGTCACAAAGTAAGTTAATGGCCAAAAAGCAAAAACCCTATTGGCCATTCAATTTTATTAGTAATTTTCTCTAAGTATGGATTTCTCTCAAAAGTAACTCTTCATTTATTAGACACTTGAAATCTTAATTAGAATAGAATAGAATGGAATGGAATAGAATATTTCAGTTGGAAGAGACCTACAGTGATCATCTAGTCCAGCTGCCTGACAAATTCAGGGCTGACCAAAAGTTAAAGTATGTAATTAAGGGCGTTGTCCAAATCCCTCTTAAACACTGACAGGCTTGGGGCATCAACCACCTCTCTAGGAAGGCTGTTCCAGTGTTTGATCACCCTCTCAGTAAAGAAATGCTGCCTAATGTCCAGTCTAAACCTCCCCTGGCACAGCTTTGAACCATTCCCGTGAGTCCTATCACTGGATACCAGGGAGAAGAGCTCAGCACCTTGCTCTCCACTTCTCCTCAGGAGGCTGTAGAGAACAGTGAGGTCGCCCCTCAGCCTCCTTGTCTCTAAACGTGACAAACCCAAAGTCCTCAGCTGCTCCTCACAGGACATGCCTGCCAGCCCTTTCAACTGCTTTGTTGCCCTGCCTCTGGTTGTATTCAAGGACCTCCACATCCTTCTTAAATTGTGGGGCCCAGAACTGCACACAGTACTCAGGGTGAGACTGTACCAACGCTAAATACAGCAGGGCCGTCACCTCTTTTGACGGTCTGGTTGTGCTGTGTTTGATGCACCTCAGAATGGGATTTGCCCTGTTGGCTGCCAGGGCCCACTGCTGACTCTTGTTCTGCTGTCCACCAGCACCCCCAAATCCCTTTCTGCAGGGCCACTCCTCTCCCAGTTTATACTTGTGTCCAGCATTACTCTGTCCTAGGTACAGGATCTGGCATTTGGACTTGTTAAATTTCATCCCATTAGTCATTGCCTAATGCTCCAGTCTATCTAGATCCTTCTGCAAGGCTTCTTGTCCCTCAACAGCACCTCCTGGTTTGATATCATCAGCGAACTTGTTAATGATGCATTCAATTCCTGCATCCAGTTCATTGATAAATATATTGAACAGAACTGCCCTAGAATTGAACCCTGAGGAACACCGCTGGTGACTGGTCACCAGCCAGATGTAGCCCCATTCACTGCAACACTTTGAGCTCTGCCCTCCAGGCAGTTCTTTACCCAGCACACCATGAACCCGCTCATCCCACAGCTAGACAACTTGTCCAGAAGGATGCTATGAGGACAGTATCAAAAACTTTACTGAAATCCAGAAAAGCTACATCCACCACCTTCCCTTCATCCGCTAGGCAGGTGACCTAAAGCTTCTAAGTTTGTATTTTCAGCTATATAAATCAGTGGCTCACAAGCTAACTGTAAAGATTTGGTATCCATATTTGTTTGTTTATCAAAGTATAAAAGCAATTTAGTTGCATCATCTATCTTGTTAAAGTTTAACATTAGGCTTTTTGGGTTATGGGAGGTTGGGGGGAGACTTGGAGAGATCAGTAAAAACAGTTGCAATTAATTAGCAGTCTTCTAGCTTTGAAGCATCCTAAAAAGAACTGGATCTTAAATTTGTAAACCTGAAGATATTTTCCACAGAAATCAATACTCAGAGTTCAATACTGAGAGAGGGACTTTCTATGTAGTGATAGAACAAGGGGCAATGGCTTTAAACTGGAAGAGGGAAGATTTAGATTAGATGTAAGGAAGAAATTCTTCACTGTGAGGGTGGTGAGGCACTGGAACAGGTTGCCCAGAGGTGTGGATGCCCCATCCCTGGAAGTGTTCAAGGCCAGGTTGGACGGGGCTTTGAGCAACCTGGTCTGGTGGAAGGTGTCCTTTCCCATAGCAGGGGGGTGGAATGAGGTGGTCTTTAAGGTCCCTTCCAACCAAACCATTCTATGATCTATGATTCAGAAAGGTCCCCCTCTCATTCAAAGCATGGTGATTCACTTTCTGACAGTTAACTGGTTCTGTGTCTTCTAAAGAAGAAACAGTAGTTCATTAATTGAAAATCTAAAAATGAAAGATGAATGTCTGGTTATATCAAAATGGTCTGAGAAATGGAAATTAAGACTCAAAAATTTAAAAAAAAAATCCAAAAACAAGGAAAAAAGAGATATAAGAAAGCATATGATTGATGATGTTTTTAAACTGACTGCATTCAAGGTGACAAATTGAGTGATGTCATTGCAAACAGAAGTAGTAAACTCCATATTTTCAATAGATACAGTATAAACAGGTTTGAAATCCCATCTTCACGTGAAAAAATACAGCATCATCCAAGCAATATTTCATTGTCAGACAGGACAAAGCACTTAAAGCTCATTGGGCAAAAAGCAACTCATTCATTCTAACTACCAGGAATTGAATGTTTTGTAATTTAAGTTAAAATATTTCTTCTAGTAATGTTTTTGCAACATAATAATGATGGAATACAATTTTCTAATTTAGTGGAAACAGATCAAATTACATGAAATACCCCCTGATTTGTCCAGCAACAAGAACATGTGCAAACACACCCACCCACCCACCTGCCTGTGGTTATCCCTTAGCAAGCATGCTCCTACTTAATACATAATGTCAGTGATACATTTGACTCTAAAACCTGCAAATATAAAATCACAAGCCTTTTCAAGGTGTCTAGGAGTAAAAATCTTTGTATTTTAGCATGGAAAATAATTTATTTTAGTAGCAGTAATATGGATAAACACCTTAGATTTGCAAAATCAGAACCAATGCCAGCCATGATTTTCAAAGTTATCTAGCATAAGTATCCATAGAATTGCCTCTGAAATCAAGTGTCTTGTACACTCATTTATGTGACAAACCACCTCTCTGCCATTCTGTTACAATTACACTATCAGAGATAGAGACACTAGTATAGTGTATCCTGAGAAAACTCTGACCCTGTAGAGTTACTCCCCTATGTGATGAAAAGCATCCAGACCTTCTGATATGTTGAAAAGTCCCTATGTTGACTATGTGGGTTAAGAGTAAGTTACTGAGTGCTTGTTTGTGTGTGTCGTATGCTAAGAATAGTTGTTTATTGGATTTGCTGAACTTAATAGTTCCCAGTTGCAAGCCTTAGATCTGTAACATATTAATGAGTCTTTCAATACTGTTTGATCAGAAGTCCTCTGATAAATGTGCAGAGCAGCCCACGTGAATTTCTAAGTCCTAAGGATAGACTAGCATTTAAATGCATTTATAGGGGTACACCTTACTTTATGCAATGAGGTACTTGTTTTTTTAAAGGCTGTGTTTTTCAACTTTTATAAAGGACATTTAAACCCATACTTGGAATGGTGGGTTTGCTTTCTCTATCAAGTCAGGAAAAATAATCTTTACCAGTGCTAAATTTCAAATTTACACTGAAATAAGATAATTAATTTAAAATAACTATGCAGTTTGTTCCAATTACATGGAAAAATTATTCTTCTCAACAAAAATAATCTTAGAATTTCCCATAGCACAGTCCCAGAGCACCCATATAGCTATTGTTTAAAACACAGCATCCTTTCTGTATGTCATATCATTTGTGTTAGAAACCAGCCAAGCAGCAATATGTTTAGTTAATCAATTATAATCCATACTGAGTTTATAATTAAAGGAATATTAACTACCATGATGGATATATCTTGTAGCAGAAATTTAATTATATTCCTCATGCCTGTAATTAGCATGAGTATTTAGGTATTGTTTTATGTTTATTATATGGGTCCCTTTACATTTTTATTAGAGGGTCCTGCTCAAGCTGAAATATTTATACTTTTCCAATTCCTAATTTGCAGTTAAAAGAGGGAGAGACAACTGTTCACTTGTCATGTCCAGAAAAAGGCTTAAAAAGACTTACATTCTTTTGCATTACATTTGCATTACTTTACATTCCCAGGTGTAAAGTCTTACAAAAAGCTGAGTCTTTTAAAGATGTTGCTCAGGTCTTCAAATTACAAAAAAGAAGAGAAACGTGTAGAGAGGGGCCAAACTGGCTAAAATGTTTAGCAAAAATTTAAAGAAACTTACTAGCAAGTTTCATGCTATCATCTGAGTATTCACAACTCCTACTAAAGATACTCAGACATGCCTGCACAGCATTTCATAGTGGGTTTTTTAACTGGCAAAGTTGCACTGGACAAAAAATAAAGTCAACTTGAAAGGACATTCTTGCCGTATCAAATCTTTGTACAGTTGTAACTTGCTGAGTTATTGTTCATGTTGTCATAGGATTGAGTTTACATATTCCCTAATTGTCTTATCTATTCTGAAAGTATCAAGAATAAATATCATCACACAGGTAAAACAAAAACACAGACACTAAAATGGGCTTATATGACAGATCTGAACTTTATCTCAGACTTGGATATAAATATAATCTAGAGGTGAATTATGTTCAACATATGCGTACGAAACTCCTACCTGTACTCCCAGTAGTACCATACCAAAATTGGTTTCTCCTGTTGCGCACTATGGTGGATAAACTGTACAAGATCTGGTCTGCAAAGAGTCTTGATCATCCTTTGTAAAAACTCAAGGTCTATCATGCCATTTATCATATGCTAGCCCTCAGCCATATCATGGCTTGTTCCCACAATAGCCCTGAAACTCATCCTTGGCCAGCACCTCACACTGAAATTATTCACTGAAAGTTCTGTATGCTGATAGCACATTACCAGTGGTCATCCTGTCACTGAATCCCCACCCAAAATGTGTTATGTTAGATCACAAAACATAGAGGTACTGGAAGTATACCGTCTCCCCAAGACTGATCTGTACACATCGTCTGAGATGCCAGCAGCCTGCACCACGAGTTTTATGGTTGAACTTCTTGCATGCTCCAGCAATGCATACTGCTTGATTTATATAGTAGTCTATTTGTCTCAGTGCATTAAATAAACCTATGTACACTAATTACTGTGCTGTAGCTGTAAGAACAATCCTCACATATTTCCTTCTAATTCCTCACCATTTGTTTTCCTTAGTTGCTCTCACCTACCTGTTTTATCAGTATATTAGAGGAATACACCATTTTGGTCTAGGCTTGCAGTGGTGGAATGAACTGTTTCCATGTTAAGCAATTCCTGCTAAACCCCTTAAATCATGAGTCTACTGTGGCCTTCCTTACTTTGTATTGTGCTGTAGAGGATCCATGCATCTACCTGAACACCAGGCATCTTCCGAAAGAAAAGAAAATGCTTGTTTGGAAAATGTCTCATATGCAATTATGAGGAAAGCTGAGGCACAAAGGACATAGATTTAGCTAAACTGGGATATAAAAACTAGTGGAAATATTTTTGGCCAGAAACTCAATGTGGCTATCTTGCTTCTAAAACAAACTGAGGGCTGACTTATCAAGCACTAATAGCATTATGAGGAAAAACCTTAATCTAGAAAGATAAAGCTTTGCAAAGAGACTGTGTGGTGAGCTTCCTATAGCTGATTAGTCTAATCACTCAGCAGGTTTAGCTTATTAAATTAATAAACTGAAAATTAATTATTTAACAATTACAATAAAGGTGGGAAAATCAGCTTTTACATTCCCAGATCAAAGTGTGAATCATCTCATATGAAATTTTCTTTTTCTTCAAAGTAGAAATTTTTTTTCTTGTATGGGAAGTATTTTCTAAAAAAGTAGGATAGCATGACAAATTGGCAATGCATAAGATTAGCTTTATAAGACTATTTTTTAAGCTTTTGTTTTCACTGTCATTGTTTTGTACATAAAGGAGATTAGTGATCTGCTTCTCTCCAGTTAAAATAATCTGAGTGATCAAAAAGTTTTCATCTTTGTAATTTTTTAAAAAGGGAGAAAATACGTCAGATTTGATGATGCTTTACACAGACTGATTGTAGGCTTTTTCTATTTTATTATTTGTACTTCCTTTGATGTAAAAGATGTCAATTAAAAGCAAATATTTAAGAAAAATAGTAGCATCTGTCAAATATAGGTTCATGTAAATATACATGCTTTGCTGCTGGAGCTCAGTGATCTCTGTCTGTCTCCATTTTTATGTGATTCTAAAAGCTCATCTACTGTAATTTTTCAGCTAAACTGCATGCATGTTTTAGGCACTTGATAAAGCTATATTTTGAATCCATACTTCAGATGGATTTCTAGCAATTTAATGCAATTTGATTAATACTGCAAATTATGGTTTACTTGAAATAGATTTGCAGTGCAAATAGTCCCTTTGTAGTACAGCAAGGTTCTCAGAAGAACGTAGGATTGGCTTCAGTGTAATTTTTAGTGAATCAGATGTTTGTGTTATGTCAGTCATACAGTAGTTACTCAAGACCTTTTCCTTCACTGAAACACTTTTACCCAAAGTTAAGTCTTTGGGAAAGTGGCAGATGGAACTGCAGTTAACATTAATCTTCCAACCATAGGCGGAAGTTATTGGTGGCATCCTTCAGTAACCTCTGATGAGTTGTTCTCTTCCTTTCTTTCCAGTGATCTACTCATTGCTTCATCTCTGTTTAAAGTTTTCTCATCCTTTTGATCACAGGCAATGGACTAGGAATCCGAGTTGTAGGTGGGAAAGAAATTCCAGGAAGCAATGGGGAAATTGGAGCTTACATTGCCAAGATCTTGCCTGGGGGCAATGCAGAGCAGACTGGGAAGCTGATAGAAGGTAAGATAAATGTATTATCAAAAATGGAACCACGGGAGCATTGCGAGTTCGGTAGAATTATTTGTAATACACATTTTCTCTTGCACAACAGGTGTAATCTTGTGCAAGGAGTAAGGGGCATCTGAGAGCCCCTCTAAACCTCCATGAGTCTTAAAGCAGAAAAGGGCTCGTAGAATGTCATTTTATGACTTCTATAGCCAAAGAGAATTGCCATGATAAGCAGTATTATGGCATGTCTTCAGTAATATGTGCCAACATGCTGCCTACGCTGGGGGTAAGGGAATATACGTAGAGTCCAACTGTGTATCATAGATGTGTATCATCAACATATATTGTGGATGTGCTGCTTTGAAGATCTTTAACCTAGCTCGATCATCTAGGTATCTATGCTTGAGATTACTTACATTTCTTAGTTGCACAGGTGAAATAGATCACAGATCCAATTTTCTCTCAGTTACATGTACTAACTTTTTTTTAAATTCCCTAAAGTCAGACTTGTCTGAATTCATCTGATCTAACTTTAGTTTTCCAGTTTAAGATACTCATCCAGCCTGCCTCAACAGGCAACGGAGAAAAAGAATCACCTACGGAAGGGCAATTCTTTCATCTACCATAGACATCTATTTCAAGAACTGGGAATGCCTTCTGCATTTAATTGACTTTAGGACTACATTAGACTACACATCACTCTTTAGGCAGCTAAATCTAGGTGAAAAGAATTTGACTTAGTCATCATTAAAATTTCTAGGATTGTTACAAATGTGATAATTCTGTCTAATAATTTATTTTTATCTGTGATCACATAAATGGTCCCTTCTCTATATAACCATTTTCTAGTTCCTTGTTTCGTATGAATATCTGTATGCACCTCAAATGTCAGTTTATCCATGGACAAAAATATAATACATTTGTTTCTAATTCATTCAACTAATTATTTTTGTTTCTTTAATAAAGGCAGATAACCAGGAAAAAAATAACAAAAGAAAGAAGATAAGCAGGAAGAATCATTCTCCCAGGCAGAATTCAATTCACATAAGTTTTCTGAATATTAAACATGCAACATAAGTCATGATTAAATCAAAAGTACTTTGCAGATAGAAAAGCTGAGTAAATGATTAAAGAGTGTGTTTAAATATGTGTGGGTATTACAAAACAGTGTCACCTGCATTCGGCCTGCTGCTTTTCACATCCTTGGTGGTTTCTTTGCCAATATTTTAATATACACAAAATACACAAATATACACAAAAAAGGTGCACGTACACCAATGTCAATAAAATGATGTATCAACAAAAATATCTTCCTCTTTGCCCTACAGAGTTGATTCTGCCATTCATATTTAGTGGATAGTATCTCACTCATCAAATGGTAGAATAGTATTATTTATTGCACATGGCTGAGGAAAGAATTGACCTTAATTTAGTGTGTTTGAAGTGAGTATTTGTTTTGGCTCCCTCGATACAAAAGAGTAGGTCATAACTATGCTAGATCATGCATGTATTGTTACAGTACCAAGCATATAAAGAGGAGAATGTGGTTACTCAACATTTCCCTGAGACTGGACATTTCAGGGAAGAGGATGAGCAGTTACTACTTGGAATTATCCCCGGTCTTTTGGTTTCTCTTGTCAGGAACTTCTCTGGAAATTGAGGTTTAAAGAAGTCCTTCACTTAAAATATAGGTATATTTCAGCGGTGATCAAGAACATCTTGGATTTACAATAACTACAGGAGAAGTTCAGGCCCAGCAGTTTGCTTTTCAGCCTGTTCACATAATGTATTTTGAAGGTTTATTCATATTTTATAGAAAGATGAACAGGACAGTAAAATATTTATTCCTTTGTTTCATTCTCCCATCATATGATCAGTCATGTTTCTGAGCTGACTTTTATAAAAGTATCCTAGACTTGGGTATGTTGACATAAATCAACTCCATCAAAGTCACTGTATCTGTAGAATTTGTCCACACAATGTCCCAGAATATGTTTTACTATTGATGTGTTAAATGTTCTGTCAGAGAGAAAAAATCCTTTCTGCAGAATTTACCATTACTATAACATACAAGACAAACACTTCCCCCTTACTGTCATTTACCTTTTAAATCTTGCCTTTATATCTACTTTATTTTTTATGTTATTTTAGATGGCCATCATAGATCAACAAAGAATATTTGGCTACTTCACTGTTAGTTTTGTTGGTTTGTTTTAGTGGAAACATGACTGATGCACATTTAACCTCTACCCTTCAGAAGTGCTAAAATCCATTGAGGTCTTCAATCATTCTCATATTGATTTGTGTAAATCCAGCCAAGCTGCTAATGTTACCAGTATTGCTGATGTTGTTGTGTCTGAAAATAGAGGCTAGCCTTCATTTCTTTTTCAAGTTATTTGCTGTCTTTTACATCACATACCAAAAACTTTATATGTCATTATCTATAAATGATAATTACATATTAGTAATTTGTATGGTAATCATGAATCACTTTTTCTGCTGCAATGCTGTGTGACTTCAACTTAGAGTACATACCTAGTCATCAAGTAAATGTATACTAATGTCATTACATTATCTTGACTCATTAGCCTTTCTAAGAACATGATTCACTGAAAAAAATCCCATCAACTTAATTAATTCCTCTAATTCTAAAACCAGAAAACATTGGGTCAGGTCTGAAAATCTTATCAATAGCATAAGGAACAAGCACAGATTTACTGTGGTTAAGAAGGAAGCCAAAGTCCTACCTGCTGTCTGCATGACTGCATCTATGAAGAAATGACACACTTTAAAATACAGATAGCATTCCTTTCCTTTGGGAATAACAATCCATAAAATTTTAGCCTATTTAAATAGCTTTGGAGGAGTTTTAGTGCTGAAAAGTTTATTTATAGTTCTGACTGGCAAATACCAGTCATCTTGGTTCTCTCACCTTGAATTGCTTTCAGATGTCAAAAATATCTCTGATTCATCACTCACTGGCATTACGAAAACTGGAGGTGGAAGACTCATTCCATTGAGCTCATCAAGTGCAGGGACTGTATCAATTTGATAGATGTGTCTGTGCTCCCTCTTGTGTTGACAGAAACAGTTCTGTTATATTCCACCTGGTAAATCTACTAGGTGAATGGCATTTCTGCCAGCATTTTTCAGAAACGGAAGAACCTAGAGTAAAGAGCAGAAATAAAATATTCATGTGTATTACCAACTGTTACAAATTTGCTGGTTGCCCTCAGCATTCAAGTTTTCTTATGGGACCATGTCAACAGGCTGACTGGAGAAGCTGGGAACTGGTGAATCATGGGTGTCTTTGTTCCAAGTTTTTAATCAGCCAGACACTGTGTTACAATGCTTAAGCCAGCTGATATTTACTGAAATGAAGCGATTCCCTGACTTTCCATTCTCCTGGCAATTCTGGGGAAACTTGTATGGTCTAAAAGCTAATGGTGAACTTGATTTATGGTGATCTTACTGCCTTTGCTGACCCTCCACTCAACGGCAGCCCTGACACTGATCAGATTTTTGTTAACTTGTCTGAGGCTTTATGGGTGTATGTTTATTTTTAATATGTATGCCTTATTTAAATAATATCTTCCCAAACTTAAAAATAGGAAAATCTTATATAGTGAAGAAAAACCCTCTTATTGTTAAAAATACTGAAATAGCACTCCCAGTTTCTATTTTATAGCAAATATAACAATATAACATTTCTAGCATAACATGGAAGGATGCCACTTAACTTACGAGTCACAGACCTTCACTGTAGAATTTTAGCATATGAACAATCCATGCTAGCAAAGAGACAAGCTATTCAATTGAATTCAGTTGAATTTTGCATTTTATAATTTAATAAAATTATTCATCATACAGGGATACTTTAAGCTTCCCTATCCTGAATCTGGTCCAATAATAAGAAAAACTACCTGATGTACATACAGACGATGAAAGATAATGCTACCCTGTTAAAGATGTTAAGTAGGTCAGAGAAGAGAAAATGCACTGCCATTTGAGAGTTTTGTAGCAGTTAATGGTGCCCTGCCCCTCAGTCCAATCCTTAGGCACTTTTTTTTGATCTAGATTAATAGCTAGTCCCCTTAGGATACAGGAAACATTGCTCCTCAAAACATCATGAAGGTCCTCTAAGAAGACCCACCTGCAACCTGATGGCAGGTCCAAGAGTAGGTAATAGCATATCAAGCGTCCTCAGCGTCAAAGTCTGACGATGAATTCTTAAATGTATTCAGTATCTTTTAGTCCTAGATTCAACTGCTAAGATGCAGATGGTCAGTTTTCAAAATTGGTTGGTTGCCTTTAACTGTGCTGGGAGTTCCCCAGGCCACATGTCCAGTTCCCCTCAGGAGAGTATTTTGAATGAGCGGGTCCTTATTGGGAATGTCAGAGCTGTCTTTCATCTTTAGAAAACTGTGCAGTCTCGGAACTTTAAGATACCTTCAGGAAATAAAACTGAAGTCTCCCCATTCCTCTTGTCCCTATTCACTCTTCTCTTCCTTCTTCTATAGGATGTCTTACATATTCTTATATATTCGAGTCACACAATTTCCTTTTGTAAGAAGACCTTTGGTGCACAGCTCACTCTCTCTCTGACTAAAGCCCTAATATGAGGCTAAATAAACATTAGAATCATTCCACAGATTGAAACTAAGAGCCTTCCTTTGGACTGTCATGGAATGGCACATCTTATTATCTCTTGAAGCCGTGGACCATGGCCATGGTGTCAAAGAGAACACTTCCTCACAGATATCAAGCCAGTATGGGGAGAAACATGTTCACTGCTTGCCACTATACAGCTTTCCATATCAGGACTGACATGTGATGAACAAGGTGTACCAAAACATCATGCTGTGACTGGCAGAAGAGGGCCACATCTAGACCACTGGGAAGTGTTTACCACCCGAAACAGAATATGATAGGAGGAAGGAACAAAGAGCTATTTGGATTACCTCTATGGACTTCAGAGAGCAGCCATGCTCCCCACCTTCAGTTACCTGAAGAAGGAGGTAGACCCAGACCACCCTGTCAGAAGTCTGCCTTAACCAGAATGCTCTACAGCTTTCGCCCATGGTGTGGACTTTGGCTTCTAACCTAGCCCACTTCAAACATCTCGTAGCCTCAGGCTTCACAATAGAAGAATGTATACTGAGAGATTTCTTTGAAGGCAGAGAAGAAAAAGCCAGGGCTCATTGGGACCTTTGTTTATATGGCTGCAAATGTCATTACCACAGCTCTTCATTATTTCCAGGACAGACAGTTAATCAAAAAGAAAATTTCAATAAAGGCATGAGGAGGTATATATGATGGTAAAGAGAGAAGTTGTTGCTGTGTTAGTTGAAAATCTACTACAAAAAACCCAAGAATCTGTTGACCACCCAGAAATGTGGCTGAAATATGAGAGACTTGGAAATATGAGAGCCCTGCGTAGCAACTTTGAGTCTAGGGAAGCCTGCAAGTGAAAGACAACCAACAGGTTCATGGAGCGTGAGTAATCCCCCATGCTCAATGAAGTCTACATTAACTGGAGAAAAATATCTTGAGTATACTACCTACAATGCTTCCTCTGAGAAGAATGTAAATAAGGCTAATAAGCAGACTAGAGAGGAGATGGATGGTGCGGGGAGATGATTTTAACTGTACTTTGGTTGTCTCGTATAAGTAAGATGAATTTGGGAATAAGCAATGTTGGATAGTGGCTGTTGGAATATTAGCATCACTGTTTAATCTGCAAAGTATTTCCTGGGTTCCGGACAGTAACACCTTTGAATACAAGCAACTTTCTAACTCCTCCAGGTAAAAAGTGCCAATTAGCCAGCTTCCAGAAGCTGTTTCACTTCTGCCATGCCCCATGGATGTTTCCTTCATATGTTTCAGATCGTGAGTTTTGAATCATAACTTTTCAAGTCCTCGTCATCTTAAAGCATATATTTACTGGCATTGGAAACACATGGTTTATTTTAAGTCCTCTCAGATGAGCAGTGGGACATGCAACTGGATTATTGACCAGTCCATGGAAAGATTATAAAGAAAATGTTAAGAACAATTTTTCTGTAGCTTGTTTGAAACATTTTTGGGCTAGTTTGGATAGCGCCAAGTGCTGAATAACAAGACTAGACCCAGTTTCAGAAGGCCTTTTGCAAAGGCGATAACATGTGTAAAGGCTGTCCATCTTATAAAAATTATCTCTTGTCATATTATAGACATGCTTTGCATGTTGCTTGGAAAATATGATGTGGCTGCAATGGCCATGGATACTTAAATAGCTGGAAAACCAGAACAAGAGCAGTAAGTCACTATCCTTCCCCCTACTGCTCTTGCCACATTTCCCTCTTATCCCTGAGTTATAGATGGGCTCAGGTGTAACACTGATTGATTTTGGTCATCTATCAGTGGGAAGTGCAATAGGCACTGGATCCTCCTGAGTTTTAAAAGACTGTAGTGAGCGCTGCTTGCTGTTTAGCCAGCTAAAATTAGAAACATTGATCAGGGCATCACAGTGAAAAGAGATTTTCCAGTCCCCATGAAGCTAGGGATAGTGAAGAGCCAGCATCTCTTCTTGAGTCCCTCTGATAATTACACTTCTGGCAGAAAGTAGGTAGCATGATGAAGCTGGGAAATGATGAAAAGAAATTAAAAGGAACACAAGATGGGAAGGAAAAATTCTCAGAAAACTTTGGATCAGGTCTTAAATGAGCAGAAATAGTCTTCCCATCCTGCACTTCCATTTTGCAGTTGAACGGCTTTAATTTATTACTACATTGGAGAAAACAAAGAATTAACTTTACCCTGTTCTCTGAGCATTAGTCTTAGTGATTTATTGTGCTGTCCATGCTTTTTCTGTGGTGTTAGAAGAGAAGAGAGCTTGCTCTCAACATATCCCCTGGGCTACAGGCTCAGGTTTATCTGTCCCAGCAGAAACTGACTTTATCAAAGGAAATGTGCACAAAATAACAGGGAATGCCATAACTTGGCTGAAAACTTTGCCCTAAAGCTCTTTAGAAGGGACTTAATCTAAGCAAACCCCTAAATGCCCCCTATCAGCTGTAAATCTTCACTTGAGTAGCTGTGCTCCTCTCATCCATGTATTTTGTTCTGCCTTCTACTTCTTTCAAATAATCAATAAATGTGCAGCATTGTTCTTGCTAAGTGTGGCAGTGGGCATTCAGCATACAAAAAAATGCCTTTTAAATATTTATAAATTATTTTTTTAAAGGGAACGTCTATTCTAAAAGTTGTTAGTAGAAAGGACACCCAACAATATGTATCACTTGTTACAATTAACCTTATCTCTGTTAGAATGAAGAAAATAAAGAAGAAAGCTTTCTCACGCTGGTTTAGCTGTTTCATACTCAGTCTCACTGACAGTGGTCCCAATTCCGTTCTTAATATGGTAGGAGTTGAGTTGTACTGAGAGTTCAATTTGGCCTTTTGCTAAGGTATGAGAAGGAAATCAGAATCAGCAGAAGGACTGAGAATTGTTTCAACACTCATGGGGCTTACAGAAGGAAATGGGAGAAGAAAGACTTGCAGTATGAACGTTTGACACCGAGATCTGTGAGAACTGGTTACTGTTACACTGTCCACAACTTTATTTACTAAATCTGTTTTGTGGCAGTTGAAACACGCTTAGAAAATAACCCTTTTCCCTGCTTCAAAATATAGGGTATCAGTTTATGGAGATTTAGTTTAATCTTATGGTGGCAGAATGATACAATGGGGATTTTCCAAGGATGCTTCATTAGAAAACTTCTTGTATACCTAAAATATCTGTTTCAATGAGATAAAGCAGGTAATATGAGTTTGTAGTGTTTCTGCCCAGCACTGTAATTGCTCTATATTTAATTTCCCTGCTATAAAAATCAACACTGAAAATAACTATTAGAGGGTAACTTGGGTCTCAGAAGTAGTTGAGCAGCTCGATAGACTGAGCTTTCAGTATGGTTTTTTATGTAATCTGAAACAGAAGATAAAAAGAAAACTTATGGGGCACTTACAAATTTTTTAAAGCCATGAGAAAGAAGAATTAAATTAATACATATTAGGACCAGTAAAGGTCTGGCCTCTTGCATAAGACAAGTTACAGATTTTTCACTCCTGCATTTAGCCTTGTTATGTGCCACATAAACTAGTGTAGAATATACCTTCTTTATGACCAAGAACTCTGAAAATACCTTGAACAACTAATTATTGCTGAAAATCAATTTTACTGGAAAGGCCTTGTCATACAAATTGCACCAGGAAATTGGATTCTTAATAACAAATAATTTCATCAAAATATCTCTTTAGGGAGTTTCTGTTTAGTCTTAAATAGGAAAGTCTAATTTATAGAGACAAGCAAAATAACCTGGATGCTTCAAGCAGAGAGTAGATGCAAACACAGTCACTAGACGTTCTGAAAGTAATGAATTAGAGAACAATCGCAAAGGTCAGGCTAAAAGCCTTGCTTTATTCCCTTGCTTTCAGTTGTTACAGATAGTACAGGTACAGTAAATTGTATAAAAATTGTATAAATTGGATAAAAACATGAGCAAGTTACGTCTCCTACTCTTTCCAAGGGATACCATAACATCCTTACCTTCTCTACATATGCATCTTGCATGAAAAAACAAAAAAAAATTGCCAGTTGACACATCTTAGCTGAATTAGAGTTGATCTGAACTATATTGCCATTTGTACTAAACTGCACAGTTGCAGGCTAGGATTAATAATTCACTTGAAACAGAATGCCATATAATGTAGCAATCACTTAAGACTCAACAGGGGGACAAATATATTAAAATGTTCACTGGAAGAATAACCTAGATAAAACAGTGAGTTGTTATTTTCCATGATGATTGTGGCCATGGCTTTCTCAGAGGCACAACATTCCTTCATGATTTATAGCTATAAAGAATTTTATTATGTCATTCCCAGTAAGTAGCAGGTAGTCCCCTGAATCTGACAGTGGCAAGAATTTATACTGTGAATTTTGTTTTTAGATTTTTCAATTGTAAAATTTGCTTTCTTTTCTATGGTACTGGTAAGGGATTTTTTAACATTCATATATTTTATTTTGGCTACCATCTTCTGCAACACCAATTACATTAATTGCTGGCTGTTCTCTGTGCATTATTAATGTAACAAATGGCAACACGAGAGATGTACCACACATAGGATACACACCTAGTGTTCACAGTGAGAAGGTTTGAGTGTCAGTTATATTAAAATAAATGAAAAGAAATGGTCTGAACACAATTCTTTGTATGCTACAGCATCCAGAGGATGAATTCTGAGGGCTCTATACAGGGTAACTAGGTGGAAATGTATTATCTATATATTTAAATTTGATATTGGGCAAATATTCAAAATATATTACACTTTTATATATATTTACATTTTGTGAAAATGAGGGAATTGCCATTAAGACTTTAGGAAGCTTAACAATTTAATAAGAGTTTATTAAAACTTCATGTGAAGCAAAAATTCATGAATTTTGAAAAAGTCCGGAAGTAACTACTGTGACATTGATATCTCTCATGATGTGACGTACAATTAAAGCAAGAGTTGTGACTTTGCAGCCTTTGTTCTCGAGCATACACTTCTGTTTAGTGATTTTGCTCTTCAACAGCTCAGGTCAATCCTCCTCAGAAGTTCTTATCTGCTGTTTTCCTAGGAATGTATGTTGCAAAGTGCCAAGGAAAAGTCAGAGGTGGGGAGCAGTTTCTCCCTCAACTGACATGAATAGGAACTGCAGAAGTTCAGTACAGTTACTTTTTCTTGCTTGATGATCTCATTGTACTTTTTTTTCCTGGCATTATTGCACATATTTCTGTTATTCCCCAAACCACCTAGTTATGAAACAATAACTTTCTTAAAAATTATTTCCAATGAAACCGTAAAACACTCCAGTCCTTATAGGACCATGATGCTCATTCCAGCTGAATTTTCTTTAAATTTTGGGTCTTACATTGACTTTCACAAAAGGGATTGTTCATTAGTGTATTGCTATGTGGCAAACATTTGCAAATTAATAAGTAGATTATTCATACATTTATAATATGTTAATCCTTCTTCTCTTTGGATGTGGGCACTGTCAATCCAAAATAAAACATGTGTAATGACTCTACACTTTCATTTAGGTCTTGAATTGGATTTGAACAGTTTGAGTAATAATAAGATCTCACATGAAAAAGATGTAAAAAAACTGTTTGCCTTCAGATATTAAGGAAATGCAGAGAAAATACTTTGCATTTTTGGTGATGAAGTTTGCTTGTACGAAGATACAGAGTAATGAGTCTGGAGCTCTGTGTCTACTTCTAAATGCCAAGAAGAATCCCACTGAAATGTATTAATAATTTAATTTAATAATAATGTTCTTTGATCTAAAATGAGCTTTATCCACCTACCTATGTAATGTTATGCACATAAGTTGTGACTGCAAGGGTCCTTTCCCTGGGAACTCATTGCTGCCAAACCAAAAGAACATGCTAATAACTGAGAAGTATTAAGTATTAAAAAGTCCATAAGGCCTTAAGGATGATAATTTGTGTAATGAAAAAGAACCATATGATCATCCAGGAGTAATGCTTGTACTATAGTTGTTCCTTAGTCTGTGGAAGTGTAAAGGATTTTCTGTTGGTTTGTTGTTGGTTTTTTTCTTTTGATAAAT
>NW_009596185.1:33934-81156 GCF_000690535.1 Cariama cristata | reverse complement strand
AATAGAGCAGAGAGCCAGACATGTACATCTACAAAAAGAAACTGTCAATGAAAGATACAGGGAAGAGGTTTGGATTCTTCTTACTTGCTCATGTGCTACCTTTCTGCTCCCTTCCCATCCCAAAGCAGCTCAGGTCAGGAGGAAGCATGTCTGGAATATCCTTCAAAGATACCCGGACAAGTAGGTTGGTTTTGGTACTGCACACAGGCCCTGTTGTTCTGTGAGGGTTCAGTTTTCAGAAGTATTGTGAGGTCTCAGGCAATCACTCTTTGTGAGCACTTCCTATCAGAGAAGACAACTCCTAACAACTGCTCTTTCATGTTCTGTGAGGGTTCAGTTTTCAGAAGTACTGTGAGGTCTCAGGCAATTGCTTTTTCTGAGCACTTCCTATCAGAGAAGAAGACTCCTAACAACTGCTCTTTCGTACAACAGCACCAAGGCTGCCTTAACCCAGGCCTATGACCTTATACACTGCCCGTGTGCAGACAGACCAGATTGCAAATGCGCAGTAAAGATGGGACACTCCTATGTTGGAGGGTTAGGCTGCACGTAAGCTACATTATGGCAGGCACAAGGTAAAGAAGAGCAGGCAGGAGGGAGGTAAAGAGAATGTTAGGGTGATCTGGTTAGTGCTAGAGCAAAAGATTTCTAGAACTCTGTGGAAAGCAATGTGGTGAAAAGCAAACTCCCATGTACATCATTCATGTTCATCATTAGAATCTGTTTGCATGGGAAAGATGAGAACCATTTGCCTGAGCAAGTGCAATGACACTGCCATTTAGAGGTGCTGACCAGTCACCTCAATGAATAGAAGGTTTGATTATTTCTTAGTTACTAGATAACACGCTGAACAGAACCCCATGAAATTAACCTTTCAGACAACACAGTAAAAGGAAATGAGTCATTCCAATCGATGTTCATCACTGTGTGAGCACTGAGCTTGCTAAATTAGTTCTGTCATAGTGTGGGTGAAGTGGAATCAATTCATATCATTCATACATTTGCTGCTCATGCAGACAGTTTTGGGACTGCTAAATAGAAATAAGCATTGACTTATGTCTAAATAAAGCAAAGGTTTGTATTATGTTTACCTATTATACTTTCCAAATGGATCTGAAGTGACTGGTTAGAGAGAACTGAGAGTTCCTGTAATGTGTGTGAAAGAAAGGATAAAAGGAAGTAAAATTCTAGGCAAGGATTTTCATGACTGGTGCTAGTGCGGATGTAGAAACAGTTTTAGTCTTAGATAATACTAAAGAAAGAAAAGGCAATCTTTCATCTTATTCACAGACAACTGTACTATTCTTAAAACTATAAGCCTATCTCAGTGATAGTAATAGCTCTGCAATTTGCACAGTGGAAGCTGACTGATTAGTTGAAAAGTAAGGGCTTTCTTCTGATCAAGTAGCTGCAGAGAACATCAGACAAGAAAAGCACTTCCCACTATTTAAGAAAGAGTGAAGATTCAAAAGAGGAACTGAAAATATCTTCAAGTGCCACAGTAACCCTTGTTGAGTATGATGCAGAGAGGCTGGTAGATATGATAAAAGCAGCTTTACACCAGATGAGCAGATAGTTAAACACAGGCTGAACAATACTCTTCCCTACGTGATTGAATACCCATCAGTGGTGCACAGTGATGGGCTACAATGCCATCTCAGAGGTTCTGCCTCTGAATGGAGACTGGCTGGGAGAGCACCTGACAGCTACTAGCAGGTAAACTCTGTTGCCTACCGTTTCCATACACATGGAAAAATTCGGTGCCACCTAATGGACACCCACCCCCACACACCTGGCCCCCCACATCCCAGATTTCAAATGTGTTAAACTCTATATAGGAATGCTTTTGAAAGGGATCTTTAAAGGCCTCTTACCTATATTTGTTAATGCTTCACACTAAGAATTTCTAATTCAGTATGCTTAATCATATATCTTGGGATGTAATATGCATTGTTTAGTGGTTAAGACTTACTAAGAGTTACTAAGCCCCACAGGTAATCCAAATACAATGTGTTTGCTAGCTTTAAATTTATGAACTGGGGTCATCACACAGCTTCCTCAATTTTAGCAACATAACAACACATGAAACTAAATTATTGCACCTAAGTGTTCTGACGTGTTTACAGGTAAAATTTAACTAGCTGTTTTATCAAAGTTAAATACATTATTCCAGGCCATCCTTAAACAAGTTTACTGCTGTAACTCCATGGACATATCTATCTCTCTTAGTAGAAATAATGACTATGTCAACATATTGCTTTACCCCATGGGATTTATATCAGCATGTACACACTTACAAAGTACATTAGCAAAAAGGAGTTGGACTGCACCATCATCGATATAGTGACTGTCATAATGAACAATTGTTATTCCTGCAAAAGCTGTTAGTGATGACTTGATCATATGTCATGTACTTCAGAAAGCAAAACAAGTAAAAGACCATAAAAGTATCTCTATTTGATCAGATGAACCATTTAGCATGTCCCAGAAACAGTAAATTAAACATATATATCTGTGATATATATATAGATGTATGTATGTATGTGTCTATATGATTATATATGTTTGTACACATGCACACATAGACATATATATTCATGTATGTAATCATATGGTCATATATACAACTATGACATAGACTATATGACTCAGGAACTCCCTAGGCGAGTATACAGTGTGATGTCTTCTACTTACAATCCATGGGGAATTTTTCCTGCATGCCCTTGTCAAGTCTACCTTTAGACTTCAAGCATAACGGCCTTCCACAGAGTAACTAAGTATATGTTGTATGATGCAGTATCTCCTTTTGCTTATTTGAGCCTCTCTTCGCCATAGCATCATCCATAGCTAGAATGTGAGCATTAGTATTAGAATTGTAATTTGGACATCATGCCCGGTTCTCAACTGTCACTGAATTCAGTGGAAGAACAAGTAAAATGGTGCTCAGTGATGAATTTCAATTTGTAAAAGCACATGCTTTGAAGATGTGCATATGTGAATGAAAGAAAGTTTTCATCTGCAGTTTGCATTCATAGGTCTTCAGGATGCATTATGGGTTCAGTTCTTTCCATTTACCTGTGAAGAGGAAGGTGTACAGCATGATTAGGAGTGGTCCTGCAGGCCTTCAGGCAACTGGCAAAGAAGAAATACAACTGGCAATTATATTTCTATTGCCTCTGAGCCTTTGAAATTAACTGGGAAAAGTGACTGAGCTTTTTATCATTTTCTTTAAAATTTGTTGCATACATTCCAGACAATATTTATTATCATCTGTAAAAAATAATCAAATTAGATTAATCTGGTTCATTACTTTTAGAAAAAATAATTATTAGCTCTGGTGATGGTAAAGAAATGCCTTTGAAATGGTGATGAGTTGACAGACAATTTATCAATTCCTTGGATACTTTTTACCCAAGGAGAATTCCTCCAATTCTTTCATCTCTAAAGTATACAATATCATTTGTGCTTTACTCTTTTATTGTATCCAATATGTTTGTGGGATTTATAGTTTCAGCTGGCATTTTTTACTGCTTGTGTATATTTTTACCGCTTGTGTATATTTTTACCTTATTTACTCCTATTGTTACATAACTGATTCACAGTATTTCACAGATGTAATTGCTCAGTTTTGAGGGTAGGGTTCTTTTGCTTAAATTTTCTCTAGAAGAAAGGAAATACGTCCTTTTTATTCTGGTAAATACAACTCCTATTTTTCCTCCTTTTGCCTGGGAAAGAATATTTAGTTGTTTGATGTAAAGCAGCAGAGATGATTGTTTTACTCTCTTATATTGTTTGACACTAATAGTTTTAACATATTAGTCCTGGAAAAAATATTTTGACCAGTACAATAGATTTGGTGAAATGAAAGCAGTCGTAAAAGATTAAATAGTGAAATGATCAGACTCCTTTGTTCTTGTTGACCCATAATACACATTTGAGCTTGAGTCTACAGAGCTGAAATGTCAGTTTAGCACTTATATTTGGCAGTTTAAAAATAATGCTCGATATCTCACTTGGGGCATGTTTTTGAAGGAGAATAGACCATTGCAATACCCTGTGAAGCTAAAGTGAGGATGCAGTGCTGAGAATTCAGTAATAGTTCAGTGTTTAAATGTGGTTTTGATGCGTGATTAAGACTCACAAGTCTTAAGAAATAGGGGCAGAGGTTGTTGTAGGGCTAGTGCGTAGTTGCTAAGTTGAGACTATGACAGCATCAAAATAGACACTTATTACTGTTGTTGCTGCAGGGCAAGAGGTTGCCTGTATAGGCAGCAATTATTGATTGCTGCGCAGCAGCAGAAACAGCAGGACGGGTGCTTGCACCACACCATGGGCACGCAGCACTCAGGCTGGGGATGCATCCTTCCAGCACCTTCACTGCCCCTACCTAGCCACAGTTTCATCAAGTCAAATTAAATTCCTTATCTTTTGAGTCAAGAAGTCGTAAACCAGATGTCATAGGCTGTATTATTCCTTATAAGCTTTGATGTACTCCCTTACTTCAGCAGAAAAGCTCCAAAGTGCCTCCAGGAGACTTGAAAATGAGGCCTGAAACTACCAGCCCTGTCCTCCTTTTGCTTGTCGTCAGCTGCAGGCAGGGCCTTCTTATGGCTGTTGTCACCCTTTGGGTAACACTGGCTTCTTCCCGGGGGAAACTGCTTTCCCTGGAGGGGCATGAATAATATTTCTAGAGCTACAGCTATCAGTAAAGGAATGTGGTATCATATACTTGTTTTGTTTGTCTTCCTGATACTTACATGGTGAATGCAGTGTGTTAATGGTGATCATAAGAAACACCCAAGTATGCAGGGACCAGCTTGTAAAAGATCATTTGTTTTTGTGTAGACAATGAGAAGAAATACTGCTGCTAATCAATATGCATGCCAAAGCCAGCTTGAATTTGCCCTTATCTTCAAGGATCTAAAATAAATAAGTAAATAAATACATTGGATTACGAAAGGCAGCAGGCAATGAGTGTAATGTGATCAGTTGTTCTGACTGCTTTATCCTTAGTTGCCCTCTACTTGTCACATGTGAGATCACGAATGCCTGCCCGCAGAGGACCTGGATACGGAGTTTTGTTTGACACCAAAGGAGAGCAGAGTCCTTGCCCTACCCTGTTTTCATGCTCACTTGCCCCCAGCCCAGCGCCACGTTCAGGACGTCTCTCACCTTCCCTTCCAGTACCTGCTGTCTGGTAGAGTCAGGCAGGACGTTGTGTTGGCTCCTGCCATGCCACTGCTCACAGGTGCCCATCTCAGGCATCCCCTGCCATCGTCCTTGGGTGGCCTGTGGCTCTCATCTCCATCCCTCTCCTGGATCTCCAGGGTGTTCCCCACTTCCCACATCTCTCCTCCAGCTAGGATCTTCACCACCTTCTTTCCAGACCTCCTTCTCCTTTCCAAGGCCACTTCTTTTTGGGACCCCTCCTTTTAAGCACCAACTCTTCTTTCTCAGCTCAGTAGCCCCCTGGTTTCCTCAGTCAAACTGTTTATGTGCAGAAGCACAGCGTGTGATCAGTCTGCTAACTGGCAGTTCTATCTCATTTCTCATTAACTGGAAGATTCAGGAAAGGTCACTTGCCTTTAGTCCAGGTGTAATCAATATTTCAAACCAGATTATACTGGTTGCAGTTAACAAGTAGCCACTTCTGCCTGAGAATTCAAAAGTTAAATTTCAAACATTCATACACAAGCACTCGTGCACCCAACTATCTGCCTCCTACTAGCATTCACAATTTAAGCTATTTTTGCCTATGATAATATTGAGTAATTTTTCTAGTTCTATTAAAACTAATAAAAAAGAACCACACGTTTATCATGTAAGTTCCCTCCAAGAACCTGACCTGTAAGGGATTTGGTACTGAAATTATTATTGCAACTCTGCTGTGAAAAAGGAGCTAATGGACATGTCAAAAAAGTGCTCCTTATGTCTCTTGGGGATAATGTAAATCCAACTTTTGAATCAGAATTTAATGTCAATAGAAAGTGTGGAACAGTCAAACAGGAGCATACTTGTGTTACTATTTTATTACTTTGCTCCTTTTCTGTAGCTTCTCTCCTACCCTATCTGGCATAAAGTTGCTTAGCTCTTGGTCTTCTTTTTCTGTGTTTGCCTGGACGCTGTTTCTCATATTGAGTTCTTAGGCTGTGACTTGAGTTACAAAAGCTTATTATAATGTAGTAAAAAAGCATATTATAATATAAATGTTACAGTATAAGCAATAGGGCCTGTTTTTAATGTCTTATGTGAGTATTCATGTAAGTTGATTTGGTATGTAGCTGCCAGATAATCACCATCACATCTTGAATGTACAGTAAAGCTTCAGTAATTGTGCATTCAAATTTCTCTTAGAGAACCCTACAGAGAATGACATAAGCATGGGCCTAATCCCACATCATTTATTTACAAGGTTATTTCTTTCTTCATGCACAAACTCTAAATTTATTACAATGGATCTATTTGTAAGCATAACGCTACTTCCTTGATCAAGTACTGTAGCTCAAATTTGTATACAGATATGTTACTAAAAAAACTTTGTGGGACAGTTAAAAGTACATTGGAGAAGTGTAAGCATCAGCAGAATTACATTCTCAGGTAGTTAGAAGAGTGTTAATTATTTAAAATTACTTAAATTATTTCATTTTAAATTAAATTTAATTATTGAATTTAATTTTTTTTTAAAAAGCAATTTTAGTTGCATATCGTGAACCATTCTTATTGAGATGTATGGCAGTTGTTACTGAGGTTCGCTTCTCTTTCTCTGATTCATGTTGCAGATTTGCAAGTGTGGTTTAAATCTGGTAGGCAGCTGAGCCCCACACAGCCACTTGCTCACTCCCTTACAGTGAGATGGGGGAGAGATGGCTCTACCTCAGCCAAAACCAGTACAGCAAGTTGAACTGTACTCTTAAATATGATCATGCGCAAATTTCATCCCTATTTGATTAGATCTCTCTGACTCTACTCATAAATTCTACTCATAAACCACATTTAAACCTGCCAGATTTTTCTCATTCGTAGTTCCTAGTTCAGGTTGTGCCAAGACAATGAGTAGTGCTCGAGCACCCAGGAGAGGCTACTTTGGGAACTGGAAACACTGCTCCTGGCAGCCTTAGTATCATACCAGGGAGCCTAGTTGCTCTGAACCCAGCAGTGAAATTAGACTACCATTAATGTCAGTCAGCAGATGTTACAAAAAGTGAGGTATGTGCCTAATTTTATCACAGAACTTGGAAGAACAAATATTTATTTAAAACAGAAATCCTGCAGATTTTCAACTTTCCTGTTAAAATGTCAATCATTTCTAACTGGTAACTTTTAGTAACTCTCATTTGTCTAGCAGATATGTAACTTGCACTTCCTCTTAAAGTTGAATAATCCTAACATTTTTCACTAAAATCATTTAGGAATAAGTTATACAGAAAGTTTAAGAGTTAATACCCAGCCCTTGATACTTCACAAGTACTATCTTCTACAACTCTATTAATGTTAGCAATTTTTCTGATGCACAAACACACTTAGCTTTACTAATAGCACTTGTCACTGGCAAATCTCAAAGTAAATGTGCAATACCATTACCTTTCCACCACGCCTTTTTAACACATAAACTGATGCACAGAGAGGCTAATTGGCTTGCCTGTGGTGGTCACCTGGCTGGCTGTAGCAGAAGCAGAACTAGAACTCAGTCTCTGATGGTGCCCCGTTAATCCCCTTTACTTGATGTACACTGTCTTTCAGTTCATTCTTCTCATTGTTGATAAGGTACAGCTGCCAGTTTGCTAAATTGAGAAAAAAAAAAAGTCCAGTTCTGTTTCTAGGACCAATTTATCATTTTAGGTGACAAATGAGGGAATCAATGCACATATTTTTAGGTGTCTGAAAAGTAAATATCTTACCTAAGCTTGTGTTATGGTCTCATCTTCTAACCACAATTGAATGAAGGGTACCCCAAGGGATGTGACTCATCTCATTCCACACAGGTGTCAGTTGAGAGGAACCATCCTAAGACAAACCTGCCTCTCTTCATTCACTAACTACTCAAAATTCCTAGACAGCTACTGAGGCAAGATGCTTACCTTTAAACAACTAAAAATTGGCATGTTGACTCTAAGACCAAAACAAGGTAAAAGCAAAAGGGAGATTTTGTTTGTGTGCATGACAGGTCTTCCCTGCAACCATGCATACTGCTATCCATGCTTTCTTCTTTATTGTTCTAAATATGTTCAAAATTTGATGGAAAAAAATGAGTTTATGCATTTTCACCTGTGATTTAGATTATTGATTGTTGAAACCAGCCAATAATCAAACAAATCTGTTCCACATACTTTCCATTGCAGTCCTACAGCTACAGACATGATAAATGTCAGGAATTTGTACAAACATCAAGTTAATCTCTACATGAGAAGCATAGCAAATGTTGTTTGAAATAAAATCATTCCAGTAGTTAGAATTCTACAGTTCTAGCAACTCTGTGAAGGGAAAATATTTTGACGTCTCATAAGAAATCGAGTTTCTTAATCTCTGCGAATAGGTTAATATTGCCTGTAGAAAAGCCAATACCTCTTGCTTAGAAGCTGTTGTATAAAACATTTTTTCCTAAATTAGTTAACTGGCACATCTAGTCGAATTTCTCCAGTGGTATTTATTTAATCGATTAAATATTAGAGCATCTATTTCCATCTCGGAGGATACCATTAAGAACTTGCAAATAATTTACACTGTAATTTAAAATCTGTGTTCTACCCTGGTACCTCCTAGTGATACCAAATTACTGTTGTTGGTGATAAAAATGTCCATGAAACAATGGAAAATGTGAGAAAAAAGCAAAAACCAAAAATTCCCCAAAAACCAGCCTCCTTTTATTGAAGGAAAAAAAAAAAGTAGCAAACTCTACATCACTACCATATTTTGGCATGTCTGTGCCCTTTCACCCATGCCTATGCCTATGTTAGCATAAAAACAGAAGTTGGATTTCTTATGAAATAAACTTTTCTTCCTGAAAAAATGGGAGACAAAATTGCTTCAGTTTCAAATTAAATATTACATAAAATTAAAAATTTAGGTTTGAAAATTCCTTTTGAAATTAAAAATCTATTTATTTTGAAAAAAGAGAAAGAATTATTTCATTTTTTCCAGCTAAAACAATGCCAAAAAATTTAAATTTGTTTTTAAATAACTTCAATGATAATGAATCTGCCTATCTGAAAACTCAGTATGTAACTGAAAAATTTAGCTCAGCTTGAATCAGAACATGAACATATGGGTTCCAAGATAGTACCATGGATTTACCTTACCTACATACATCATGAAGAGTATAATTTCCTAAAACTTTTCCTAAAAGGAGAATTATATATATATAATTGAAAAATAGATACATACAGGACATGAGAACTGCATAGCACTGGCCAGCAGTTTGTATTCAGTTTCCTTAATTTGCAGGTTACAGGACTCTCACAAATGAAAAAATGGTGACTATATATAAATAATCGCATAGTGTCAGAACTGTAAAATTATCCGCAGGGTATAGAGGATGATTATCTCACAGAGTGACTCCTATTACAACACATCAAGTAAAGATCTTAGTCTATCATATATGACAGACTGGTATTTTAAGGTCTTCAGTCATTGTCATTAAGAAGGCTTGACTTTTTACTTAAACAATGGTGTTTGCTTACTGTGAGTCACAAAAACTTTGTTTTCATTTGTATATGACCTTGATGCATCACTGATGCATAACCATGGCCTTTATTCATTCATAGTAGGCTTTCAGTGTTTAAATTACCCCAATAATTCTGTTATTTTCTGAATTGGACTCTAGTCCTAGTGGTGACAGCACTGGAGACCAGCCAGGGCTTCATCAAGCAAGGGTAGACCACCGGGGCAGTGCAGTTCTGTATCAGAAGAACTTCTTCAGGCAACCCCAACAGAGGCAGCAGGTTGGGGGTCCTCAGTTAAGAGTAACTTTTCTTTTGGATTAGTGTTCTTTCTCTGTTGTGCTTTCTAAATAAACCTGTTCTCTCAAACTTGCATTCTCCTAAGCACCAGGATGAGTGTATGCAAATGGTATGTCCAGAGGGCAAGGGATGCCAGCTATTGAGTCGTCTTCTTATCCTCTGGATTCTTAAGTTGATAACCATGTGATGGTCTTGGAGGTGCCTTTTGCACACTTTTAGAAGCTGATAGTGACTGTGATCTTTTGTTTCTCTACCCCATACCTCTGTGAGTCACTGGAAAACGTTGCTGCGTTACTCTCCAGTCTTTTTTTCCTTATCTCATGGTCTTAGGGCCTCAGTCCTGTTCTTTATCTTCCTGCCATTGTGTCTTTATGATTTCAGGCTATACTTTGGTTTAGTCAGTCATTTGCTAAAGTGTGGCTCTGCCCTGTCTTTTTTAGGGTGCTTTCCCTTTCCTGAGCTAAGTGTCCTGAGAAGCCACATGTAAATGTGTTGGGATCTTGATGACCTGCTAACCTGTGTGCCTTGAATCTCCTCTTCCTTCGTCCGCCATTCCTTCTGGGAATATTACATACATAAATTCCCATTCATTTTTCATTCATACTAGTCTTAAGGTTTATATTATATAGCTCTGCTTGATAGAGCCGAGACCCTAATCTTGATGAGTTTCTCTCCCTTGACTCATTTTTTCTTGCCCCTTGAGTGGCAACTAGGATACCACCGAGTGCAATCTATTTGCCATTTCTTTGATGCAGCAACGATGACTGGTCTGAGCCCAGTGTATCCTGTGTTCTTTCATTAATGGGGCATATGTTGGTTGAAGAAAGAGAAGTGATGGAGAAGAGATAGGAGTCAGACAGAATGTCATGTATAAATCCTCCATTGACATATAGACACAAACACTACTGGGGCTGGAAAGACTGGGTCTGTCTTGGATCCACTCTGTTGAGCTTCATCTTGGCAGAGATTCACCTTGTTATGGGAAGATTGGGCCGTGGGTATCTCAGCAGCAGCCAATGGGCCTCCTCCTGCATGAGGTATGGGTAATTTCACTCTTCCACTGCAGAAGACAGAACATTAAAGCTTTTTTTTATTTGGAAGAACAAAAGAAATTTTAACACTAATAAGTTATGTCAGTTTTCCTTTAATCTAAATTAAGAGTTGTGCTTAGAGTCTAATTGTTTTGACAATAGAACAGTGTTTTATATAGACTGTTTGACATGTTTGCTGTAGCAATTTGTACTCTAAAGGAGACTAGAAACTAAGTAACACAGAGAGTGCTTCTTCAGACACACACTGTGACTTCTGCGAGAACTGTATGCTTGCATCTCATGGCATGTCCCTCTTGCCCCTCTAAAAGAAAATTTCAAAACCAAATATCACTCCATTCTCAGTTGTAACTGGTAGAAGCTGAATTTATGTAAATAAGAATATTTTTTTTCCTCAAAAATGGAAATTGAAAAAAAACCCCACTGAATTCTGAATACACCAATATTGATAAACATAGAATGCAGACAGGGATATACTAGTCTAAATTCATACCTGACATTAAACCCCCATGAAAATAATGGGGTTTATGTATTTACCACTCATGAAGGAGACAGCAAAGAGAAATTCCTGCAACCTTATTGTTTACTGATCTTTAGGTGAACCTTTAGGTGACTTGGAATTAAACAGGCTTTTTCATTCTACCATATATATATTATTACATGTTGTTTTAAAAAACTCTGAATTCACAGTAAACTGCTTTTAAAAGTGGATTTTTTTGTAAACACAACCTGATAATGAAATGTTTAAGACTTTCAGCTGAATTAGAACTCTCTGCAGGAAACTGATCTCTCTGGCAAAATCATTCTAATCTTTCATATGATATTACTGAAAGCAAAGTAGATACACTTTACTCTGTAGCTTCAGTGAACAGTATGTTTTGAGAAACATTTATTTTTCTGAAACACTGAATAATTACAATGCACCACAGCATTTTGTTCAGCATGGTATAACTGATCACCTGTCTGTAACTCTAATGTAATATAACATTTGAGGATATATTAGTGGTGAAAGCACTGTAAATTTATAATTTATATCATAGTTATTTTCATAAATGGTAGCTCTAATCTTCATTTAACTTGCTGATAGCTTCAATTCAGGTCACACAAATACATCTAGATCATCACTTGTTGCCCTAGCATAGTTCAAACTGAAGGGTGATCTACAGAATTGTGTGCCAATACATACAGAAGTCTGAAGACAGACTAAATTAGAGAGGTGTTTAGTATTGGGTTGATAACTGCAGCTGTACCAATCAGTGATGTGGTATATAACTGCCTGTAAGTGCCAAGTACACCCCAAACTGATTTGCTCTGGTTGTACTTTTATAAATGCCACTTCGTAGTAGCAGCATAGCAGCCATGAGGCATAGGTAGGTCCATTATATCATCTCTATTTGATGAACAACATATCCATTTTTAAGAATTGTGAGTGTTGTCTGTACAATAATTATTGTAATAATGCAAAATGTTCAGCCTGGATGTGAATGATGAATGGGAGAGGAAGTTAAGGAGTCTACAAAAAATCATGAGTTTTGGAGTGATTCATGCCCAGCATTACAGGGAAATACATTAACACATTGACTTTCATCAACTTATTTGTAACCATCAGAAAGGTCTAGAAATAAAAGAAAAATAACTGGAGAACACAGACCATAAAGTAATTTAGTGTTGAATGTCAGACTGCAAGTTGATATTGTTTCTCCTTGTTCTGAGTGCAATTTAACTTTTACAGCACTTTCTGGGATTTTGAAGTAATGTTTCTGAATTTTAATTTTTCTATGAAATAGAAAGACACTAACATTCACATTCTACTGATTGAAGCTGCTAGCCTAGAGAGTCTAATTTTCTTTTCCTCTCTAAGCATTGGACCAGTTAAAAATGCAATTCAAACTGACATGTTTATTTTGCATAAGAATAAACAATAAAAACTATGAAGAAGCAGACAATAAACCCCAGCAATCTGTGTGTTTAACTATGGTGTAATCAAAACCGGAGGCTCTATTCTAATATTGTAATGTCTAGATCTTTTTTAATTCCTGTAAGACAGCACCTCTGAGACTGTAAAAAATGGAAAAATAATAGTTTTTATACATGTGCATTCTGATTTTTTGGAAGTAATTACAAACTCTTAGTGACACAGCAAACAACAGTTTTACCACTTCTCAGGTGCCTTGGGTGTACTGAATAGGAGACTCTGCAGTGTAACAGTATATGCAAAGTGATTAGGATTAACTTTATAATAGTGTACATTGTGTTACAGATGGGAATAAAATTCAAGAGATGTTCAGTGGCTCAGTTTAGTATTTCTGTATTTGAAGCAACTATGTTGGGACTCATATTCAGAGAAATAAAATCCTTTGATGATTTTCAGATTCCTTTCAATTTCAACTTTAATCATGCAGCCAGCTCATGTCTTAAAGATGTATTTGAAAAGGACAGAAAGTGTGGAAAATAATGGAAGATGGGTGGAAACTGGGATGTATATTTTGTCTTGCAGTTGACAGAAACTAATGCCAAAACCTATTCTGTCTGCATATTTTATAATTTGTTTTGTGCTTTTTTATCAATAGGAATGTTATATATACAAGCACATTCTGTTAAACAGTACAGCTTTATCACTGAAGTGGTGGACTGAAGGATGTATTTGTTGAGAGCAGCCACCCAAGCAGAGTAGGAGCTCTTCAAATATATATTTATATACATATGTCCTTGCAATAACCTCATGAAGCAAAGACATATCTCTGACCTTGATCACTATTAAGGAAGCAGACATAAAAAAAAAATTCTACAAGAATGTCTGGGATAGATGTGGGAACAGATGCTATAGCCTTTCAAGATCCAGGCCATGCCCAGCCCCCAAAGACATCATTGACACTTAGTTATTTTGCTCTGTTTCCCCTTCTTTCAGTTGCTTTTTCATACCATATAGTCAGCTTCTCTTTCAAGGCTGCAGGATAAAGTAACAAACCCCTCTCCAACCAGCTCTATATGGGATCTAAATAACTGACAAATGCATGGTTCCATGGAGTAAGTGAAAATAACAATACTCAAGATGTTAATGCAAAGCCAAGGACTCGGCAGTTTCAGAGAAGGAAGCTAGAAGTAGTTCTTCTGAGTCTAAGATGAGATATTCTGAAGCACCAGCATAGGATATTTGCAACTTTGCTATATTGTTTCTGTAGATAAATAAATCATTTCAGTTTTCGAGTCTAACAGCTGCCCTGGTATGAAATTCACTTCAGAGGAAAAGTAGTCATTTATCTGGTATTCTCCTGCAGCATGTTTCTCCTGAAAAACCTTCTGAATATGAAAACACAGTATTATAAATAGTCCAAGGTTGTGGCTCTGAATCACTCCTATTACTAGCATTTGAAAGAAGCTGTCATTTCCATAAAATTTCTAAACTCACTGTGACTCCTGGTGTGCACAAATACAGAGCAAATTTTGGTCCAAAGCTTTGGTATAGCCAGTATCTAATAATTAGATTTTTTTTAAAAGAGCATTTGCATCAGTGTTTTGCATTAGTGCAAGTTAAGAGTAAAGCTAATGGAATTCCTAAAACTAGTGTAAGTAGAAATAGAACCAATGTCTGGGTCCGTGGCAGGGAGCATTCACAGCCACAGTCCTTGAACAACATCTCCAAAGGAGCAGTCCTCAAACCATTGGCCATGAACATGGATTGTATATGCACTGAGGAGATCCACCCTTGAAATGCTTGTAGGTTGATAAATTTGACATAACCATGATATAATCTAATCTTCACTGTTAACCATTAAAAGCAACAATTTCAGTGTTGGTGGTTCTGTATAACCATAGCGTAGCAAATTCAGAGGTAGGAAATACTTTGAAAAATAAGAGTATTTTGTTATTTGTTGGATCAAGACCTTAGTTGATAGTATTTTTTGATCATTGTCTCTAAGTCTGTCTTAGATATCTTTTCTTTATCATAACTCCTAAAAGAGGCAATCATACAATGATTCACTTTATCAACTGTTAGATCTTACTTACATTTTAGTTTTAAATAGGATGACAGTTGATTAGTTTATTAATCTTTACTTAATGAAGACAGAGTCTACCCCAAGGAACTACATCAAAGTACCTGTGCCAAAAAGTAGGGCAAAGAACAATTGGGTTTGTTTCAGTTTCTGCTAAATACTGTGATCCACGATACAGGATGCAATTATACCTAACTTTTAAAATTGAATGTGAACCAAGATTTTAAAAGAAGCTCTGAGATTTAGACACACACAGATTTCAACAATATCCATGGAACTAGTTTGTGATTGTTTTATATTGCAGACTTTTTCATTGTTGCTGAATATTTCTCCTCTCCATGAAAAAAACAGATAAATAGTTTGTGTATGTACCCACTCAAGTCCAGGATTTCAAAGAGATAAGGAACAATTATTCATTATTCCTCAGTAAGACCAAATTAGGTAATTCATGGAACTGCACACTATTTATGGACCTCAAAGTGCAGATCTAATATCCCTAGAATCTGCTGTTTCTGCTTTCCTTGACAAACAGAGCTACAGCATATATGGATAAAACATTAGCATAGACTATAAAGGGAAATATAATAGTTTTACATAGAATCACAAAATATTTGAGGGTGGAAAGCACTTCTGGAGATTACCTAGTTCAAGCTCCCTGTTCAAAGCAGCACCAGTGAGAGCAGGTTGCCCAGGGTTGTGTCCTGTTGCATCTTGAACACCTCCAAGGACAGGGAACCATAACTTCTCTGGACAATCTGCAATTTTGCAATACTTGTAAACATATGAAAACATTTAAGATTAAAAAGTGTCTTATTTTATATAGGCGGTTGAACATTAGTAGTGAGCTGCATTTTGCATTTCTTGTTTGAGCAGCTATAAAACCTTTCACAAGACTGAACAGAGAGCAATGTTAACATAGACCTATGTAAGCATTTTTTACTGACAGCTGATCCATATATGATGTTTATAAATCTAAAGAGTCAGCAGTTGGATGGCTTAGTTATTTAGCGTAAGCAATAAAAATTATCAGCAGAAGATTACCAGTTCAAACGATGTGGTCAGTCCAAGCAAGTTTCAGTAGACCAGCTCCTCATATTTGGACATAGGTTTACTCAGGCTCCTGAGAAATTGTATATGGTGGTGTAAACTCAAGTCTAGCCCTAGGTTTGAATCCGAACTCATCCTTTTTCCACATTATTAAAACTTTCTATCCAAAAATTCTCTCCCCCAAAATTTCACAGATCTTCCAGGACCAATAAAGCATGCTGAATGCTCCCCAGGGATCCCAGGTAATTATTTCAAGTCCTTTTATCCCTGGGCTGATAGAAGCTACTTCTTAATAGTCCCTGACTCCCCACTGTTAAAAGCAGATTTCAAGTTTCACCAGTTCTTAGCTTCCATTTCACAAGCTGTCAAATGACTAGTCAAAATGTCAGAAAAAGGAAATCAGTTCTGCAGGGTTTTCAGGTGTTATTGTTATCAGTTAACAGATAATTCACCTACTCATGCCTAAACAAAACCAAGAAATGTTAACACTTCACTAGTTGCTGAAAAGAGCCTGCCAATCTTGAACAGCATTGTGCTGCATGTGTTAAGTATGGCAATATAATGCAATACAACAAAATTCCACACTTTCCTTCTCCTGAGGTTTTTGAGGAAACATGGACCCTTCCCCACTTCTGCAGCATAAGCACTGACCCTCCCTCCAGGAGCAAGCTTTTAGTTTAAGCACTGAGAGCAGCAATTATGACAAGTATAGAAGACCTTGAGATATTTATTTGGTACTTACAAAGAAGAACACAATGGTTATACTATGTTAGAGGAAAGGTACACTTAAATTTTTATAATGTCTCCAACTGTGGCCGGTAACAGATACATATCGAAGAATATATGAACACAATAGGCTTCTTTCTCTCTTCCAATACAGTAGGACTGTAGCGTGTTTTTTTTAAGTGAAAGGATGGTGTTAATCTAGCTAAATGTGAATATCTCCATGGCAGTTATGAAAGCATAAGGTTCCCTTTCTGGAGTAATCATTTTGTAATCAGTGGAAAATTATAAACTTCTTCTGATTCCAGGTTCTAAATGTCACCATAAAGTAGATACCAAAAAGACTGAGCAAATCATGTGTGTCAGCACGCTTCGTGGAGCAGCGAGGAGGTCTTAATGTATAAAGCTGATCTGCTGACTGTGGGAGCTGATATTGCTAAAAATAAGTCATTGCTCACCATCAATGCAGGATGTAGCTGCCCCAATAAAATAAAAAAAAAACGCTA
Organism: Cariama cristata; assembly: GCF_000690535.1. NCBI lineage: Eukaryota > Metazoa > Chordata > Aves > Cariamiformes > Cariamidae > Cariama > Cariama cristata. The sequence goes on along the minus strand of NW_009596185.1, from coordinate 63,880 downwards.
GAAGAAATTATGGATTTGATTATCAGGGCAATTACTAGTTCTCCCTCAGTCAGCAGAGTTGCCATGGAGCAATGTAAGTTTTCTCATCTTCCTGTTTGTTTTCTGTCTGCTAAACTGGTGATTTGAAGCATAAAAAGTTTTGGAAATGTGAATAACATGTCCTGACTACCAAAGACCAGTTACAGAATGTAATCATTTTTTAGGAAAAAAAAACTTTTATATCACCAGTCTGCTGTGACTTCTCGGTAATTTTTTTCTCTTTTTGTTGATTAGACTCACATTCCTTCTAAAGGTTTTGTTTGAATGTTTTTTTATCCCAGCAAAAGGTATTTCACAGTTACTCCTTAAGAAAAGAGAAATCACCTTCTTGCCTAAAAACTTTTTCCTTAGACTCCAGGGTTAACAGTCCGTTCAATTAAGTCATGTTTAAATTACTCTGATTTTAAACATTCATGAATCCACAAGGCAGCCAGTAAAAAGAAAATATCCTTATACTGACAGCTTAAATGGATCTCTGTGTGAGCCAAGGCTGTTGATACTCAATTTCCTTTTGGTTTGCTGCTTTGTTCACGTGTGCTTGACCTTAGCAAGCGAGTCACTGCGGTGCCATTGCACTCAGTAGTGAAACTCTTACCAGTAGAAATTAGACTTGATTTCCAAATCCCAGCACTGCAGTGGTACTCAGCTAGGCTCTTCCTGCTGGTCTTTTAAATTAAAGTAAATCATTGATGGTAGCCTTACTGCTCCCCTGGTAAACTTTCTTCTGAAGCCTTACAAGCAGGATGTGATAAACCTAGGATGGCAGCTGGATGCATTTTGTCAACAAAGTTTTTTTTATAAAACAATGTTAACCACTTTCTCAAATATCTAAAACTTTCCACTTTTATTTTTGTTCGTTGCCAATACATAGAAGTGGTGGCATGGCCTGTCTTACTCAAGAAGTTGTGCTGTCGTACTCAACATCTTATGCCTTGATAGCATTATGAGGGCACACATTGACAAGAAAATAAAAATAACTTCAGTTTCTTCCTTTCTAGAAGCCTTCTAAAGACAGAGTGCATGCTGTTGTATTTGTATGGCAGAAAATCATGGGGAGATGCATTTATTCATAATTACTGTTGCTTTATTCCAGAGGAACTGAACTTAAAAACAGATTTGCTCTAACAAGCAAAAGCAAGGTCATGCTTTTGAATGATGGCTGGTAAATGAAAGGGGCTAAATTTTAGGAAAAGGCAAATCTATTTTGGCAGTAAGCAGCTGGCTTTACTGCCTTCTGAGCATCACTTTTTAGTCATTCTGCACAGTTTGTATTTCTGTGAACTGCTGCAAACAAAATGATAAATTCTTACTGACAAAAGTTATGAGCAAATCTGATATTTCAAATCCTAATTCATGGAATCCTATCAAAAATTTGTAATATAAAGTTATAGTGTCTATTTCTCACATTCTTTCATTGTCAAATAATTTCATTTGCTTTATTCCATGAACAATTCTCATTATATTTTATTTAGCAGCATGTTTTCATATGAGTTTATCTCCATATTTCACTTCATTATTTTTCCCACTTGTTATATGCAACAGCACAGGATTTTGAAATAAAAATATGACCCAGGTGAAGACTTGGTTTTATCTGCGTAAGTGGTAGCAAGCTAAGCATTTGTGATTTTCCTTGCTGTGTGGATGATGTGTTTTTCAGATGTTTTCAATACATTGCTTTTAGTGGACTATTAAGAATTCAGTATCTTGTCCCATTAAGCAATCTTTTCTGCTAGAGCCAGAGGCTTGGATTTTGAATCTCTTTGGAGTCATCCTTATGACTAATTACTTCAAAATATGAATGCAGTTCTCAGAACTTGAGTAGTAATTCCCAGATATGAATCTACAGTTTGCTTGTTGTAAGCTTTTTACTGTAACCAAAAGATTTCTCATCTTATCAGAATACACCTCACATGATTTATAGAGGAATTGACTCTGCAAATACTGAGCATAAAACTTACAGTGATACCTTGCTCCATACCGAGTCTCCTGGCTCAGTCCTGGGACACTTGGAAGACGCAACAGATTAGATCAGTATTCAGTATTTTTCAGCCTGGTTATAGTAGCTCTGTTCTTATCTTCCACCATGAATTATGTTCAGCTGTTTTGTCACTTTTTCATAAGAAAAGATATGGAAGAAAAATTTAAATCTGAGTATTTCCAGGCTGGTGTTTGAAATGTGGATGTATGATTTTCATTTAAAATCAGTTAGCCCAACTGCCTTCATCTTGTATTTTCTTAAGTGACAAAGTAGAGAAAATGTATTTGAATTACATTCACATTCACAAATTCAGTCCCATTTTGAGGCTCAGCTTTCTAACAGCAATGTACCATGGTAGGTAACAGTTATCTTCCAAGACCATGGCTGGCCAGGACATGTCTGATATCTGAAATGTTTTGGTTTCTTATCATGTTGGTAGGTGTGCATGGTTTTGATATTGCAAAAGTTTTTCAATATCATGCAAGCCAGACTGTAGAGAGTGCATGTATAGTTTTAATCGGAAATTATTTAATCTCCTGTCTTGTTTCAACAGGTAAATTATAGCTGATTGTACAGTAACATTCAACAGTTTAATCTGTGTGAAGTGAAAGGGCTTTGCTAATGTGTTGTGCCATTTAAACAACATTCACTGAATGTCATATCAAATCTTCTTGTCAAAGCAGTCTATCTGATGCCTTTGTCAAAATCTGAGCACTTGGCCTTATGCTGTTTTGTCTTCTTAGGAATGCAGGTGCTGGAATGGAATGGCATCCCCTTGACTGGGAAAACTTATGAAGAAGTCCAGAGCATTATTATTCAACAGAGTGGGGAAGCAGAAATATGTGTAAGACTGTGAGTTTTTCCCCATCTTTCTGTTTCCATTTTTTTGGCTTTTCATGGCTTTTTTTTTTTTTTTTTAAATTTACAGTTGTTAAGGTGGAACCTTTGTTAGCACGAAGCATCGATGTAATAATTAGCAAGAGTTCACTGGGAGTGTGGGAGGTCTGGTTTTTTTTCTTTAAAAGTCATACGGAAAGATAAGCTGAGGCAGATGTTAGTATTTATACTTTTATAAACAGTAGTATCTCCATTGTTAGGCCACAATCTCCTCTCATTGATACACATAAAATTCACTGAATCTACTGGGGTTAGAAAAAGGTGGTAATTTAGCACTAACTTGACTTGTACTGAAATCTGTGTCCTTTAGATGAAAGTCACGTAAGCATCATGAGAAATGTATATACTTGCATTCAATCCATTAAAGATTTCACCTTAAAAGAACCTTTTCTTCTCAGCTCTTTAAGAGCATTGCAAATATGTATCAGCTAATAAGGGGCCATGCTTGGGAGCTGCTTTCTGTCATGAACCACTATTCATTTATCTACTTAATATAATAATGAGGGTATGAGGAAAGAGTTTCTTTTGTCTCAGGCTTCTCATCACTTTCTTTAGGGACCTGAACATGCTCTCGGACTCTGAGAATCCCCAGCACCTGGAGTTGCACGAACCAGTAAAGGCAGGTGAGCGACAAGCTGTTGCTTTGATATCGTAGGACCAGTTAGCAGCTGAAAATTGGATGTGATGTAAGCTAGAATATTAGCATTGTAAGCTCAGGTGTTACAGCCCCAATCTTGCCATGGGCAGAAAGGGGACCAGACCTTATATACAAAGCCAAGTATTTATTGTTGGTTATTGTTATTAGCCCGGTTCAATCTGTACTGATAGTCTACACTATCTAATTAATGCAAAGGAAATCTCAGTAACAGTACTGCAGCTAATGTTTGTTATCCAGGGAAAACCTCTCACTCACTGCCCCTTCATCTATACATGCCACTGAAAACCATGCATAACGGTTCCCCTTCGGCAGCTTCTCCAGGCCCTGCAGGCAGTGCTTTCATTGTGGGGGCATTGCAGCAAGTCGACAGTGTCCTGAGGAATTTGCTGGGAAGAGTGTGATGTTTGTGGCGAGAGTTTTTGACTCTTCCTTGCTGGGAGGTGGATGATGTTGATGATTCCTTCCTCTTTACTTCAGGATCTGCTTGGGGCCTTTTTTATGTTTTCTAGCATGCCTTGCTCTTTCCTCACTGGTCAGCAGCTCTGCATTGCATACGTATGACATGACTGGATATTGTACACTTTACATTTCATACATTCTTGTTCTTTTTTCCTTCTGTTGCCTCTAAAATTTATTTTGCCCAGCTCCTGCGTTTGCACCAGTGTCAGTAACTGACCAGCAAGTTGCTGGTATCCCCTGGGGCCTCAGCTGTTGTCCTGTGCCCAAGCCTTGCAGCACTCTGCTGTCACCCCAGGCCTGGGCTACTATAAGCTGCATAATTAATCTGGAATCAGAAATACTTGAGTCTACACAGTGCAATTACTGTTGTGCCTTCATATATGAAAATTATTAAGAATGGACATTATACTATACAAATATACAAGGTGAAGCGTAACTCAGACAAATTAAGGTCATAGCCATCTGGTCATTGGACAATTGCTGTTGCAGCCAGACCAGCTAAAACAAAGCTCCTAGCAAACTGGAGCAAGTCGAAATAACACACAAGTCCTAATGCCTATGTTAGCCTTACATAAGGCTTGTGGCCTGTTATTAGTGATGAAAATACAGTATTTACTGGGATACAGGGATGCAATAGGAAGTACTTTGTGTGAAGTTTTGTTATGTGACTTCTAAGATGGCAGTGCTTTTGGGGGGATTCCCTTCTGTTCAATCAATACCACGACTGCAGGGTCCAGTCATGTTATTAGTCGTATCTTATCTAACTTTGAATCAACATCCACAATCTTACTAGTAATGCAGCCCTTCAGCAAGCTCAGCGCAGATTCAAAGAGTGTTTCACTCAACTTCTCATGGGTCCATTCTGAGTTCTGTGGTTTTGTGGCTGCTCTTTTATCAATCAGTACACAAGTTACCTGGATTAAATCCTCCATTTTCTGACCATGTAACTCTTCCCATCTATTAATATACTTACCATCAAGCTACCTTTTGTTGAAAATGGATGTTACTGATATTAATTGAAGGCAAACACTGAGTCTAACAGAGCTTTGAGGCAGAGCTACCCACAATTTTTTTCTTAGTGAGCAGATCAAAAAAACCAAAGACATTCATAGACACTGAAACTGGGTTTTGAAAGGATAGAAGCTAGAATAAATTATATTTTTTTATTAATGCAGGAATCTCAAAATAAGAAAGAACAGAAATAAAAGTAAATTGCCCCATTCTTGCAGGCATGCTTCCTCCTAGTCTAGTAATCTTCTAGTAGTTTCTGAGTTGGAACAACTCTGTAGAGTCCCTTCTGACTGCCAAGCCAAGTCTTTCTTGCCATCACCTCTGAGGTTTTGCAGACTGTTCGCGCTTTGGAAATGAACAATCTCCATTCCCTCTAGAAAGAAAAACCAAATACAACCAAGCAGGCAGGATAAGGCTAATATATTGCTTAAAAGTCTCATACTTCTGAAAACCGGGGAAGCAAGCTGAGCCTAGTATCCTTTTGAGGCAAATATGGAACTTACTTGACCCATTTCTCTATTAAATGGAGATTTGCCATCTACAAAGGATAAGTTCTTCCCACTCATTCCGAGGCAGCAGGGAGGGCAATCAGTCTCCTACCACAGATGCCTCACATAGGTGTGTGTCATAAGGAAAGATGAATCAGGACTTTTACTCTTCATTTGTTTCATTTTATTCTGCTTTGATTAATTTGCTGTGCTAAAGTTTTTGAGTTCCTTTTCTCTTTATTTTTGTATAAATTATCTCAGGAGTGGAATTCAGTTTAATTGAATGTCCAGTTGATTAAAAAAAAAAAAAAAAGGTTGAGATTAAAGCTTGTTGCAGCAAAGTTCAGATACTTCATGAAACTATAACAGTTCCAAACAGTGAAAGTTAGCACAGGCCAGTCTTTAAAACTGTAATTTGCTCCAGTATGATTCAGCATGATCAGCAAGACCTGTTTTTCTTCAGCTAGAGAATAACCTTCTCAGAAAGCTTCTAAGGTGAGTAACACTAGTTGACAGAGTGTTGAGTAGAAAGATTGGAATTGAGATGTTGGTGTTGTGGGGGAGATGTCTATTTTTTATAGATTGCTTTTTGCATCTTTTAAAGTATACAAGCAGATGACATGAAAATTTGTAAAGATTCTTATCCTGTCCCTGTACCATGGTAAGATGGATTTGAATGTGCTAGCAATTATCAATACAAAGCTCTCTTACTTTAATCCAGTAGATAAAGCGAAGTCCCCAGGGGTTGATCCCAAGCAGCTGGCTGCAGAGCTCCAAAAGGTTTCTCTACAGCAGTCGCCTCTGGTTGCTTCCTCAGGCGTGGAAAAGGGATCCCATGTTCACTCTGGAACCACTTCTGCCACCTCCAGCGCTGTTCCCAGCCCTGGTCAGCCTGGTTCTCCCTCAGTGAGCAAAAAGCGGCACAGTAGCAAGGTAAGAAACTTCTCAGTTATGCAGCAATAACGTTTTGATGACAAGAAGAAACTGCCTATTTATCTTCTTTAGTGTAGCAAGAAATCACAGCATATATTGATGAATTCATTTCTGTGACAGTGATGAGTATTACTGTTAAGATACAGGATCTGGACACGAGGAAAGGAGATTATGTGATTTATCCAGGGTCATAAAAGACTGGGCCCTCTCTGAAAATAGATTTCTCGAACTTAATATTATTCTTTTTAAACAAAATAATTGCCCTTTTCATTCTTTGTTACTGTTGCTTTTTGAGTGGGTCGTACATGATGGTGAAGTACTAGATCCACAGAGAAGCTGATACTACTAAGACCATTATTTTCCTCTCTGTACTCAGCTACTCTTTGGAGTGTTACAAGTTATGAATAATCATAACAATATTAAGCATTTCTCTGAAAGCCAGGGGAAGAATGAAAAATAAATTTACCATCAAAACATGTTTTGTCACTAGCTAATTCCTGTGAACTTGTTAAGCATAATTTCTCATTTTCTTTCCCACATCCTGTCCATTTCTCAGTTGAACTTCTTTCTCCTTGTGCACCCACATGCACACCTGGAAAGGGCAGAGTGGGAATTTAGTAGCATTTTTTCACAGTTGGAACTGAAAACTAGATCATAAAGTCAGCTGTCACATTTTTGCATTTTGTGTCAAAAAAGTTAACACCTGAAGTGAAAATCAATCCTGTGAAGATTGCATTTGTTTAAGCTACTTGCAAGACAGCTAAAGCTGATTGCTATCCTGAACACCCAGCTTCTGACTGTCTTACTATTGGAAGCGAAGCTTCACATTGCAAACAAGATGCTTTCAGATGTTTATTTCTCTCTATAATTATTCCTTCTTGGGACTGTCAGGTTCCTACTGCATTATTGTTACATTTGTATTTTTGTACTGTTGAAGCTATGACTGTGATTTGAACTACAAATGTGTTAGGTACTGTACAAACCAAAACCAGAGAATGGTGCCTGCTCATTTCAGATAGCTCTTCAATATGCTAACATAACTTTCATGTGGGAGGAAACACAAAAATCTCTTTCATCCAGCAATGTAGCAAAAACTGTGAATATATTTATTGATCAGTTTGTTTTGGATAGTAATTCTGTCTTGCCACAATTCCCAATATAATGCACAAATTAAATCGTATGTTGAGATTTACTGCACCTAACTTCAGGGATCTGGCAGAATTGCCTAATCATGAGGTGAATAGCTGGTTTCATTATACCTTACTCGGGATGTCGTATACACCTACATATGAACTAGTTTGCCATGTGCTTTATGTTTACCAGTGCGAATGCTGCACTTCTGAAGTACAGTTCATGAGACCGGATGAAACCTGCCATTGAAGTGCATGCACTGCATGGAAGGGAGACGGCTGGGCTCTTAGTGCAGATGTCACTATCTACATTGAAACTCCCTTCATTTGGTTAGATGAATTGCACTCCTAAATTCACTGCAAAGTGTATGGGCATCCATAAATCCTTGATGTGCAGTGTATCTTGGAGAGGTGCCGCTTGCTCTCCACATGAGAGACTGGGTTCCCAGCTTTGGCATTGTAGCAGGTCTGCTAAAGTTAGATGCATAAATTTCATTTCCTGCTTCACAGAAGATTTAGTAATCTTTTATGAAAATTCAGCTGGAGGCTTATAAAGATGAAACAAAAAATTATTAAAACTAATGCTTTTATGTAGGGGATGCAAAAGTCAAAACTAATCAGGTAAATATTTAAAACATTCTTTGCTTATTTCTGAAAATCACATTGAGAGGCATTTATTTCATAACAACCATAGCTCTTGTTGACTTGTACAGTTTCTGTTCATTGACTGCAGGCCAAGTTTATAATGGCGTTGAGCTCTGTTAGAAGAGAAAGCCACTGCTCATCCTTTCTGGAACGGCTCTTTGCCTTGGGCTGACAGCATTTGGCAGGTTGCAGCCTTGCCAAAGTATCATGACGGACTAAATATCCAAACTACCTAGATCTTGGTTTCGCTACTGTTATTTTTAGCAAGTAAAATTTTTTTTTCTTTTTCTTTTTAGCTTTTTTTAATAGAATATACACTCCAGAAATGTTGTAGGAGTCTCTTTGATATGCTGCAGTGCCGATTCTCTCATACTTGGTGCTTTGTCCCATTACTACAGAGAGGGATAGTGCATAGCATCAGAGCCTGGCATTAACAAATTTCACAGTATGGTCATGACAACCTTCCCCAGCCCATGTGATGGCATTACAAAGCACCAGCTCTTACACAGGGTGTGTGAGTGTGTGCAGGGAGTATCAAAAGAAATTAGAATGAAATTAGATCAGCCATCACAGGAGAGATTTAACCTTTGGGAGCCTTGACCTGACTATATTCTGCGCACACCTATTTCTTTTGTAGTGTAAATACATGACCATTCTATGGTGCGGATTACATCCAGGATATAAATGCCCTATAGAAACATTTAATTGTCTTTGCATCTTGAAGAATGGGTTGTTTTTCTCAATCCTTAGATCCTTTAGCTCCTAGAGAAGTCGCTAGTGAAATACTTTTCGTTCTTTTCAAATTAATCCTCACTGAGGCCTCACTTTATCAGAAAGACACTTATTTGCATCTCTGCTTCAAAGTTGGCCCAACTCTGAGCTGGGGGTTAGACCAGATGACCTTGAGATGTCTCTTTCAGAACAAATTATTCATGTTTCTTTGAAATTTTTGGGTAGCTCTTCATGGTCAGTTTTAAATCAGCTGACACCAGAGTGAAAACAAAATATTTAATATGCTGAATCACAGCCTTGTAAATGAGAGATTTAACAATGATATGAAAACATAAAAATGCACATTTATTTTTAAAGACATGTAGATGAAAGCAAAGTAACTGCGTGGCTAAAGGGAACTCCACTTTAACCACCTTTGGAAGTCCCCACACAAATTGACATGCCCATTTCCTTGCCCCTGAACTACTTCTACAGTATCCATACTAATATATTCTGTATTACATGATACCTGGAGTGAACAAACTTATTATTTTTTGCTATTCAAACTTCTGAAAAATTAGAGCATTCAGACTAGCTGGCAGCGATTTTGTAGCTGCAGCACAGCTAACTCCATGTTATTTTGTAGCATTGTCAGCGCTAGCACAGACTGAAGTCAGAACTATTAAAGGATAACAAAATACATTTGTAGAGGTAAAGTATGAGAAATTTAAGCCATTTAAACCCTATTTTGAAAGTTTGCATGATGCTCAGGAAGATCTCTGTCTTTGGCAAAAGGAGTGAAATTCTCCCTTTGGATATTCTTTCAAGGACCAAACTAGTTTTAGAGAAAATCTCTACGAGTTTTTTTTTGTAGGGTAGCGCAGCACAAAAGAGGCAGATGGGTTTTACTCTTCTCAGAAACTGAAAGAAATCCTAATTATGCAGAATAGTATGTCAGGCTGCTGGTCGCATCTGGAAAAATAGGAAGAGATGACTTCCAGATCAGTCCTCAGAGAACAGTAAGTTTGTCCTTGTTTGCATCCTTTGTTTTCTGCTGCATCAACCAAGGAAGCAGATGTGGAGAGAATGCAAAAATATTCAAATCCTGCTACTGAACCAGAGAGAGCTTTCTTGCTTGACTGATGGCTTGCAGATTAGAGGTAGGTCCAGAGTGGCTCAAGGGCACCATCATTTAACTGAACAGCGTATTTTTGAGAGTTCAGGATTTGAAGCAAATGGTGATATTGTTTTCCAACTACTAGCAAACAGAAGGGAAGAAAAGGGCGAAAAAAAAAGACACTGAGGATTTTATTGCTTTTGTCAGCAAACTGGAAAAGCTCAGTGATAGAGAACAGAGAGGAACAAGCATGATTATACAGCATTTTAAAGAGGAGGACAGAAAATTTAAATTTAATGTCATGGAAAGTGTGTGGAGAAATTTGAAGATGAAGTGGTGTAGCTGAATTGATTATCAAAAAACACAGAATAAAGCAAAAAATATATGAGATGGCTTACAATTGTGAAATCCACTTATACACATCACTCAGTTTTAGTACCATTCTTTCCACTCTTTCTACCCACTTTCACCTAAACTCAATTTAAACTAGTGTAGCCTTTGACTTTCAATAGAAATATGACCTTGTTGTACTTGACATGATATTTGGTTTCTCTTTGCAACATTCACTTTCGTTAGACAGGGTTAATCTTATATGTCTTCTTCTCCCCATGCCTCCCTGTGTGACCAATCTGCTCAGACTGTAAAGACTTTGATGCTCAAGTTGTCTGATTCTATACTTGCATGAAAGATGATCAAAATGACTGGACTGGACTTTAAGTTGAAATACCATAACTATTAGTTTTGAGTATACTAATTGGAAACAATGAAACAGTTTTTAAAAATATGTGGTAATACAACAGTATAAACAACATCTGTTAAAAAAGTTAACTTTGAAAATCTATTATTTCCAATATGCATATGTGTATATTTGTGAGTGTGTGTCTGTGTATTTATTTATGTATTTTAATCTGGCAGCCTACAGAAACTACAAAGTCTACTTCCCATCCAATCACTGGAGAAATTCAGGTAAATATGCAGTTTTTGCTCTGTAAATTGTTGTTGCTACTGGCTGCATTTTTCTGATGAATAAGTTTGCAGAAAACAATCTCCATTAACTGATTTCGTATTTAACTCCAACCCCTTGAAATGTCACTAATGTAAGTCAGTGCTTGATTTTTGACTCTGTCTTCAATGTTGGCTTGTAAAATACAAACAGAAGAACTGAAAATGCTATTGTTCCTGAAGGGGCTAAAACATACTGAAATTCATTCTAATCTCTAATCTTTGGCCATTTATTGTGGTTTACTTCAGGAATTCCCAAACTCTTTACATTTAAGCAAAGACTGCTGTGGGTTTCTCATAGTGCAGTGTATTTATTTCCATGCAATGCCAAGTTTGTGGTTATCTCTTATGTAAACTGACTTTACTCTAGCTTTTTAAAACAGTGCAACTGGGAGCAACAGATTAAACAAAGCTTAACTTCATACAGATTTCTGTCTTTTTTTCCCCCTTAATTAATCCCTCTCTCCTATACTACTACTAAAGGTCTCTCCATAGTGCTATAACATCCTTCCTGGGCTTGGGCTCCAGGTAGTCAGAATTTGTGTAATTCCTACTCAATAAGCTGGCTATTGCTCAGAATAATACCAAGGGTTCAAATTTCATGTGCTTTTTCCTGACTGGAATAGGTCAATATGGATGTTTCCTTTTTTTTTTTTTTTAAACCCACACTGACAGACTTTGAAAGCAGAATTTGTTTCAAGATCCAGTATAATTATCTGGCATCTCATTCTAGTCAGGAGAGAGAGAGACAGAAACTTCTAAAATGTGTTTATTTCCAGCCAAATTAAAGGTCTAAAAGTCATTTTATTCAAAGGATTTAGGAGAGGTATTGAATCATTTAGGAAGTAAAAATAACAAATAATCTTACTGTGTTTTAATGTGTTCTGTAGCTTCAAATCAACTATGACAAACACCTTGGCAACCTTATCATCCACATCCTTCAGGCAAGAAACCTTGCTCCCAGAGACAATAATGGCTATTCGGACCCCTTTGTTAAAGTTTATCTTCTTCCAGGGAGAGGGTAAGTGTAGGAGAAATTTTAACCTGAACTTTCTTTTAATTTGGGTTCATTACTTGTCACTAATAAACAGAACTGAGAATTATTGCTATAGAAAATCCAGGCACAACGCCTGGAAAAATGGTGGATTTTTAATAGAGAGCTGGATCCTATTCCCAGGAGAATGTGCATACTTTGCTAATGACCTCAGGGACTTCATGATCATTCCTGCAGATTTTATTTTTTTTTTCATATTTCTATTTAGAAATTCTAGTACATGAAAAATGTGTATTAAAAAAGCAATAGACTCTACTGAAAAGTACTAAATATATATAATACTTTCTGTAATATAGAAAGCTAAATGTTAAGTTTAACATGGAATGATTGCTTCAGCTCAAGACATTCTGAATTTGGGACAGATTTGCAAATGTACAGAATTACAGTATCTGAGATGAATTTAAGGTTGCAGTATAATATCAAAGGTGAGAAACACCAGTCAGAAAACATTCATTCCATGTGATTTTTTTCTGATCTTTTTTAAAGAGCTAAGATGTGGGTTTAGAAATTCTGGTCATTTTGTATCTAATGACTATACAAATCACTAATTACTTTTTCACAAACCGTTGGTTTTTTAGACTCTGTAATCACAAATAACTCGTTAGTGTTTCCTTTAAAAGATATATTTCTGTATCAGCGATATTATAACTCTTTTTATGCCCTAAAATTGCAGAATGTCATACGTATGTATAAGTATACATGGTTATAATAATCCTGCTGACTTCAGTGACACAATAGATATATCTAAAATTAAGCTGATAGATCAGAACTTCGATTGCAAAGACAAATTCCTGAAAACTTCTGCTTATGCAGTCACACTCATCCTAAAAGACTCTTAGGCTAGGACAATGCAACTAAAAATCTGTGTTTCTGTTCTGTTCAAACAGGAAAGTAGATACTCAGGTCACAGTTTAGCATTTGGCATATGGGCAAGCACCACTAAAAAGCACATGAATAGTACAACTAAAGGCCTGCATATTCTTTTGTAGCTTGCTAATTCTGGCTATACAGCATTCAATATTGTTCAGTGGCACTGAGCCCAAAGCTATTACTGAATATAATGGGAACAGGTCCTAAATCCTAAGGGGTTTTTAATGCACCTAAGAGTCTTGTAAAATACTTGTCAAATCAACCTTACTGCAAATTTTGCAGGTACATTCACTGATATAGAAATAAGACTGTGAACTAGAGAGACGTTCACCCTTCACAGGTCTAAGCCAGATCCAAGTACAGGTTTAAACTTGCTGTCAAGTTGTGAAGAATATGGATTTTAGTTTTGTTTGGGTTCATTATTTTAAAACATGGCAATGTTACAGTTTTGCATGTGACTTGGGGCTTTAGGGAATAATGAAAATGAAGAGCTTCTCAAAACTTGTTTCTGAAAGCAGAAACTATAATTGCTACTGAATATGTTTTATCTGTAGTTCAGTCCATGCTATACTTCCTGTTCTTCCTAATGCCTCTATTTCCTTTGATTCTGATACTAGAAACTACTCACTATTCACATGTTTTCTTTCGTCTCTGTTCTCATTTTCTCTCACACTGCTTCCTCTGTGTTCCTAACTCTGTAAATGCTGGATGTGCAGACAAGTCATGGTTGTCCAAAATGCAAGGTAGAGTGTACTATCTTTCAATTTTATTCTTTCATTTTTGTATGCCTGCATGATACGATAAGCCTGTGCACTGAACTGCAGATTTCTCTTGATGGCATGCAATGGCAGCATGAGTTTTGCTGTTCATTCTCTAATGAATCCCATTTCCAGGTCAGAAGGAACTGGAAACAAGTAATTAATGCTCCTCAATGCAATAATATTCTAGGACCAAACTCTGATGACAAACAAAATTTCTTTTGAAGTCTGGAAGAATTTAATTCAGAGATATCTAAAAATTCATTCTCAGTCACTGGAAGTTGCAAAATAATTAACTGTGAACTTGTATCAAGATTCTGAATGGTGTTAATGCCAAGAGAAACAGGCACTGTTTGGAAATGAAATGGAATATTTTTCTCTCTGTGCCTTGTACAGTGTATAGACATTAAAGCCAGGTATAATTCTAGATGATTGCCCAGCTGGTTTTAAAGCTGCTTGACCACATAAATGATAAATGGTTATTTGTGGTAAACAAAGTTGAATTTTTAGTTATTGAAATTACTAGTGCTTTGTTTGTCCTGGAGTTGGAAACATAAGGCAAAACTCCATTCTCAAGATATACTAGTATCAGACCAGGCTAAGTATATAAGAATAGCAATTCAGCCCAAATTCTAAATCTGTTTAAAAACAGAAATCTGACCAAACAAGTCAACGGATGAATTTCAATGAATAGATCTTCTCTGTCATCAATCTGTTTCTTCGTTAATAAAATGGTTTAACGAATGTGTTTAAAAGCCATATTTGATATGCAGTTATTATGTTAAACTTTTTTCGTTGTACTTTCAGTTGTATTATGTGTTAATAAGCATAGAGAAATGACAGAGTAATGCAGTTTGTATCTTTTCCATCAGCATACTCTGTGAATTTCAAGTGCAAATTATTTCATACTAGGTATAGATTGGTTTAATGAATGCATTTTATTAAAGCATCTCCATCTGTTAATCACAATTGTTGAGGGGAAGGTGCATCGATGGTATGAACTTAATGTGTTTGCCAGATCCTTCCCTTCGGAAGTCTAGAAACCTTCAGCTGTCAACCAGCTTAGCCTGTGGTCAAGGTCTCCTGCTTCCCTCTGCAACAGATCCAGACCATAGGTTATGTGAATGTGGGCTAACACCACCCATGCCAGTTTAGATCCACATACTTTATGGACTTCACTGGAAATACTCCAGAGTTACGATGCCAGCAACACATTTACCTTTTGTCACTGCCAGCGCTGAATCTCAGCACTGCATGAATCACCTTCTCACATATTTCTGAAAAGAATCAGAAACTTTGAAAAGGTGATGAAATTGTAATATTGCAAAAGGAACTCCAGGAAAGGAAAGGGAATATCTTGGTGTAATTTTTCTTGGCTTAGTGTACAAAGAGTCCTTTCCTGCTTTCTTCAAAAAGACGAAAGTGTATCAGTTGTTAAAACTGGTAGATCATATGACATTTAGACAAGCCCAAGCTGTATAATACTATCCTGGCTTGGTTAGGGTACAAAATAAGTGGGTTACTCTGGGTGTAGGAAGAGTTTGGATAAGTTAATATTTCATTAATAGTTGATCAGAATATACATTCATTTGAGGAGTACTGTGAGCCCAGAGAGAGAGGTGCTGCCAGTCCAGCTGTCACTTGCCTGTGTCCCATGTCTCCATATGGATCAGTCAGATCTCATTAATACATTGAGTGATGGGGGTGCTTTTCTCAGAATAGAGAGTGGGAAAAGAAGGCTACTGAGGTGCTTAAAAAATTTAAGTTCATTGCTGAATACAATTTGCTATCAAAATCTAATTTCCAAAAGGATTTAGATTTTTGTATTTCAGTTTTCTTTCCAAGATATGCAAAGAAGTAACTTTTTGTGAGTTTCTTTTTTGTATGCCATTGGTCCCCCTAGATTTTAATTCATCCTTTTCTTACTGACATACAAGAAAAAAGAAATATCTTTTTTCTTTTCTTTTCTTTTCAAAAATATACCATTGTATGCTGTGGCCAACAGAACTGATTGAACTGCGGAGACCTACTGCTTTCTTTTCATGAGCAGAGGTGAACAGATAATTTGTTTCACAGGTCCTAACGCCCTTCACATTTTTCGATAACCTGGAAGACAGTGGATAGCATGTTTTGCAAAAAAATAAATGGAACTGCATAGAATGACTAGAGCAAAAAGTAAGAGCAAAAATAACTGCAAGTCCCTTTCATTAAAAGATATCAGGCTAGCAGGCCGCTTGGATATGGCTACCTCCTTTTAGAGAATAAGGCCACTGGACACTCCAGAATAATTAGATGGGAATACTGCACAGTAGAATTGAGTTTGTAGAGTGAAACTGCTGGTGCCAAAGACATTGACATACATGTGTCAGCAAAACACATGCATCTTTCACATAACCTTAATTCAGACCTGCTCCAATCTGATACCATGCATGGTACACCGTTAGTAACTAGCTGATTAAATGAGTCCCTGGAGTGCATCTTCTGAGTTAATCTCATGTGAAAGGAATCTAGTTCATTGGCTCTGAGACCATGCCACAGTATGAACCAAAACACAGTTCAATCAAAAGTCAGCAGTGAGAATCAGGAGAATAGCACACTACCAAAACTTAATGTAGGGGAACCATAAAAGAGTTTAATAGGGTAGATACAGGTCATTTTGTGCCATTTGGCCTTAGTGCTGGGCACATTTAATTTAGTAACAGATATAGCACATAAATCTTTTAATGTATAGGAGGTTTGAACAGAAAACAAAGGGCAGTTGACTTGCCGACTGGCAAAAAGAAGTTCTTTACCTTGTATCTTGATGTTTTAAAAGACTGTTTTGGGAAAGCATACTAAAGAAAAAAACCCAAGGGCTGTCATTGTCCTTTTGTAACCCTGAGTTGATGCAGAAATGGGAGACGCAGATCTTTTCTTTTTCTGTTTTTTTTGGTTTGTGGGGGTTTTTTGCCTTAGAACTGAAAGAAACAAAAGATCACTAATGTAACATTTCCTTCTTTTGTTCAAACTCAGTGCTGAGTACAAGCGGAGAACTAAGTACATACAGAAAAGCTTGAATCCTGAGTGGAATCAGACGGTCATTTATAAAAATATCTCCATGGAGCAGGTGCGTGACTGGTAGTACTGTTCAGAGCAATTTGCTGCTTTATGTATCATCTGCAGTGCTTACGGTGAAGGGAGCAGTGCTCCTGGCACTTCTGTGAACCCCTGTAAAAGCTTGCCAAATTCAGGGGAAATTTGGAACTGTGTCCTTGCCTCTGATAGAGTTTACTATATCAATACCCTTTTCTTGTCCCTTCTACTCATAAAAATGGTAATTTGTGGGGATTACACTCATAATCATGTCATAAGTACAGATGTGGCAATTTGAAAAATGATAATGGAATACAAGGGAATAAATTAAGACATAAGTTTCTGAAGTAGATGCAGAAATCACTGTCACTCTTTGTTACAAAAACCATGCAAGCTCACACAAAACACAGGTCCTACCATTTTCTTATTCAAAAATATTTATACAATGTAGAGATATATTCTTAGAATTAGTAGCAGCTTACAACAATAGGCTTGAAATATCAATTGCCTGAAAAAATTTTAGAAGACCTTTAATTTCCTTGTTATAGAAAAATGTAACTCACATTTTGGAAAGAAATCTGTGGAAGTCTTCTCTGTTTCTTGGTGACTTCCTGACTCTAAATGACCTACAGGGAGGCAGTATGAAGCCATTGAGTCCTCTTTTTCTCCATCTCCCCTTTTAAAGGGACTTTTTACCATTTGAAAAAGGCATAATGAGCAAAATGATGATTGGTCCCTTAAATTATGAAGTATATTTTATAGAATAATGCATCTGTACACAGTCCTAAATCTTTTTGCCTTTCCTAGTGTTTTGTTCTTGATACTTTCAACTTTATTTTTCAAGGCCATTTAATCTTTCGGTACTTCTTAAAAAAGCCCAGAATCACCAGATTCTTTAGTGAACAGATTTCCCAGTGTTTTTAATATACTTCTCCAACACAACACCAAAAGCTCAATATTATCTTCCTAACTTAAAATTTAGTTATTCATTCTTCTTGTTCTTTGAGAGGAACACAGCTTAAGATATTCATTTTTGCATGGAGCAAAACCCTTCGTGCTGAGACACTTGCATGGTTGCTCATAAAATCTACGTGTCTGAATTTAACAGGCAGTAGCTCAGATTTACTTCAGGGTGTCCTGTTGTATGTAGTGTTTAAGGTTTGCTGGGTTTTGTATGCCGTTTCATGTAGGCTTGCATAAATGGCAGCTCATTGGCAGTGAAAACGTCAGAGGAAAAAAACTGTGGTGTTTTTCTAGCTGCAATGTAAAGCCTAGGTCTTCTGGGTTTTGTGAAAAGGTTTGGTAAGTCTTGGCAGTACTTCTGAACCAAGCTTTCCGTTTAAGAAAATCTGTTTACTTAATTTGCTTTCAGGTTCTGCTGTGATGTTTCACAGAGCTGTAATTAAGAGTGCTTGGGCGTTGGACATTCAATGGCTGGTGATTTTAAATTCGATAATGATCATAGTCTATGATTTCTTGGACAGAGATTTTTATGACAGAAAATCTAATTTCTTTGATGTCAGTTTCTGAGGCTGTTATGCAGTGCTTGTAAGCTTCATCTGAGCACCACATGTGCTGTATATTTTCTCCTCTTGTCACATAGGAGCATGTGCAGGGAACACGATTTCCTTCCACACCTTTCCAAGGCTTGTGTCTAGTGCTAAGATACCGGTGTGAGTGATTCTTCTCCTATAGAATTCAGCACCCTGGCTTAGAGAATATACAGTAAATCACATTTCTAAATCACCAAATAATTCCATGCTGATGATAAGTACCCTCTACAGTTTGAAGAACTATCACCATGCAATAGTATATCATTTGCACTCATAACCTTCACAAATGGATATTTCAAAATAGTTGGGAATATAAAGAAAATCACAAGACAATAATTGTGATAGACTGAGAATGTGTATTCTGATCATGAAACAAGCAAAACTGCATCATACACTAAGTTATACAGAGTTAGTAGTCATACCCTAACATAAATTCATGAATTTTCATAAATATTATTTCTTCAAAGAAGCATTTCCTTTCCCTCCATCAAAGCATGGGTTGCTTGCTGACAGCAAAGAAGTATTATTAAATATTTCCTAATATAGTCTTTTTAACGTCACTGTCTAGACTTTAACTGGTTGTACAATTTTTCATTTTCCTTTTCTCTTTCATAACCTAGCTGAAATTAAAGTGAAAATAATTATGGGAAATAGATCACTCTTTGAAACGAAACAGGCTTTTTCAAGGTTGGAATGATTAGTTTTATCACGTAGCAAATTCTGCTTTGACTGTTGGAGGAAAAAAATTAAACTGAATATTTAGTAATTTAGGTTTTTTGTTAAGTAAAAAAGTGGAGATAATTACAATTTGAGAGGAAGGCTGAGTACACACATTACAAATATTGTATAATAATTGCTAACTCAAATCAAATACCTACTCAGACCATGAAAGAAATCATTAGAATGATTTAAGGAGAAGATGGTAAAAGGTGTAAGTTCTATTGCTGGTCAGGCTGTTGGTATGATGTATGACCACAATATAAGGTGTGGTTTTGTTTATCTCAATTTCTTACATGTCAGAAAGCAAATAAAATTATTTCCTTAAATGATGGATATAATTCATTAAAGCAAATAGCTTTTGCTATAGCTCATGTCCTTAAATTGAAGGTAATACATTTAGAAGGAGTAATATTTTCAAAATCCTTGAGTGATGTAGGAGCCTATGTCTTATTTCCAAAAGAAAAGCTTTCTTCTGAATCAGTAAGGTGTCGGTACTTAAATCTTACTTAATATCTTGGACAAGAGAAAGTAAGTTTCTAAGTAAGTGACCTACAAAAGTCTTTTTGTCCTCCCGTGTCCTGAAGTACACCAACATAGAGATGAGTACAATAAAATGTTAAATATGAATGTAAACACAAATAAATATAAAGCATGATCTAATACAACACCTTCATTTCTACTCATCAAATATCCTGACTGAGACTGCAATCTTTTATATTATTTCTGAAGTAATTGGAGGAATTTACTTTCAGCATACAAGAAAAACAAACTGCATTAAAATTATTTCTTTCCTTGTACAAATACTTGTATGAGAATTTCAAGGAGTATGTATTCAATATTTTAAGTAACGCATATTTAGTTATACAGACCTGCATTATCCGTAACAACATCCAGTGATCTGCAGACATTTAAACCAAGAAACAGACACTTCTGTACATGTGGTGTTGGTTATGTCTTCCATAAGAGAAAATGCTATTCACATTGGCTGTTTCTGCATATTCCTTAATTTTCTTTAAATTACAGTTGACCACAGCAGCCTAAAGCTAACTGTTCACATGCAGTAATAGGCTTTTAGGCAGGTTTTTATTTTTTAATTTTTATTTCTTTTTTTTGTTTTTAATTTTTGCACAAGGCAAAGCCTGAAATTAGTTGCAGCTTAGTAACATTTTTTTATAATATGCTTGGAACTCAGATAAGGTTCACAATGTGTAAACTGTTTTTCTTCTTTTAGAGATGCTTTCTCATTTTCCTGTTGGTACATCGTCCACTTACAGAAACCCACGGTCAGATGGATAGTGGGTTTCTGCAACCTGTTTCAGTATTGCTGTCAGTTAAATTCCTGATGGGGATCTGAACTTCTGGCCTCATGACCTAAAACTGGATGATGTAAGACAGAACCCTACTTTGCTGTATTGGTATAACGGCTGCTTTTAAAACCACTAGCCATTGAGTGTTCTTTGCCTTCAATAGTGGTACATAAATATATCTTCAGAAAAGCAAATTTTCCTCCTCTTTGAAATTCATTTCATGCACTCTGCCTAGTAAAGCTCTTTTGATGGTTTTTCATTGTAATAATATTTTGTAAAAGCTTTATTAAACTAAGAACCTTAAAATAGATAAAGAAATATAGAGTACTGCAAGTTTTCAGCACAGTATGATTATCACACTAATGCAGAGAAGCTAGTAAAGTAGAGTTGCAGTTACTTGAAAATTTTCTCTATTTTACCATTTCCACCAAAAATTCTTCAAAACTTAGAGTTTTTTTTTTTCCTTTCCTGGATCTATACATTCTTTTCTCTGTCCTTGCATAGTCATCACTTGAAATAAGAATACAACATGACCTCTCAAAATAGGAACAATTGACACAATACATTTCTGAAAAATATTTATGCTATTCCTCTTTTTTAAAGAGTAAAAATATGTATAATTAGTATAGCATCAAGCAGGAAGTTATATCATCCAAGAAGCTAAAACTAGCGTGGACCAGTTGCTGCTTAACTCATTCTTTCAGGTTGTTTTTCACATTACAGTTTCAATACTGTCTTGGAACAGCAAAGAAAAGGAATTTTATTCAGTCCAGGAAATCAGCTTTAAAAATATTCCGTAAGGGATGCTAAAAAGAGAAACTTTTTCCTTAATTTCCTTAATTTTTGCAGGATATTTTTAAAAAGAATGTTTAAGAATAATGTTGCCTAATTGTGTAAGAATAAAACAGAGAAAGATTAAATAATTACTCTCATTTTTAAAAAAATTTTAGCTTTCAAGTCATGTTGTTGCCTACTTAAAGAGTACATTGTTGATGCTACAAATAGTACAATTCACCTCTGTGTTGGTTTTCCAGGATATGCTGATTTAAACTTGTTTTTCAAAGTCACTGGCTTAGTTGTACAGGCAGCTGCATTAGTTGCTTATTTTTCTGAAGTTAACTGGGAGCAGAAGATATTCCAAATACATAATAATGAGATTAAATTATCATTTAAAGGCAATTGAAAGTTATTAAGAACTATCTGGATCTGTGTTGCACTAAAACAAGGGGCCGTGGAGCTAAATAACAAACAACGCTTTTCTTGAAAGTATTTATAATATGTAATAGTATAGCTTATTGACTTGATCCTTTGTTGTCCCTTTGTCCCAAGCAGCCAATTAGTAGTCAGAGCAGTAGGTGACACATTGCTTCTGTTAGGATGATGACCTCAATTATCAATTATCTGTTTCTGAACTCTTTTATTCAAGTATGTGAAAAGAGTCCTGTTTTCCTTAGTAATGCTCAGAAGTGTCCAACAAATTCTTCACTTACAACTTCTCAGCCTGACTTCACAGACATCCTGTACCCCCAGGACTTTGTCCTTCTCTCCTTCAAGCCACATGAATTTATTACTGCCTCTCCAGCCACCTGCTAGCCTTTTGCCCCATCATACACCACCGGTAATCAATCCTCTCCCCATCTGTCCCCACAGACCCCTGAAATAACACTCAGGTCAGTCTTTCAATAAGGTCAACTGCTTTGGTCAACTGCTTCTCTGTCTTGCACTATCTTGTCATATAAAAAGACTTACTTGTTTCGTACTGTAGTCTGTAAGAAGAGTGCTTGACACAGCTATCATACTTAACAAGGTCTGCAGATAATGGGTTCTGATGGCTGTTACTAATAACTAACAGTACAACTTGTCCTGCATGTCTGTATCACTTGCAGAGTCCCATTGACTACACTGAATTCTGGGGGTATTAAAGCCTGGTCTTCACAGATGAAATTGTGTAAATAGGATGTTTTAAATAATACATTTGAAATTCACACTCAAATGCACTTTAGGCAAATGTCTGAGTTCAGACAACTCAGATCTGATGATGAGAAAAGCTGCAGAAATACAAAAATGGGGCTTTGACAAAAATGAGGCTTTGAAAATCAGTTTGGCTTTTGTAGTGGACACACATTCTGTCAAAAACAACCTGTGGAAATTCCTAAAATAGGGCCAAGCACAAACCTATTTGTCTTGATAACAAATAATAGCCTCAAGTTATTTTTCTGAGATCAAGGTTGATGAGAGGACAAAAGCTGCCTAGCTGTCACTTTGAAAAAGGGTACAAGCAGGAGATAATTAATAGAAACCACCATAAAGACTTGATCTGAATTTTATGATGGCAATGGGGTTAATTATCCTTTGACTTAAATTCCAGCTGAAAAAGAAAACACTGGAAGTGACTGTCTGGGATTATGATAGATTCTCTTCGAATGACTTCCTTGGCGAAGTGAGTATCTTATTTCCTCCTCTCTAACCCTGACTAGTTAGAAAGCTGATTAACTGTGTACTGGTGTTTGGAGACTCTTCTCTTCCAAAGTATGGTACATTTTTACATCATAATTTTACTGCTGACTTCATAACAAATGGTAATGATTTTCATTCACACATGGAAGATGCCTTCCATTTATCTCAATAAACTGTGGGCAAGTTCATTTAGGACTCAACACAGTGTTACTTCACTGAAAATTGAGATATTTTTAGCATGAGATAGTAACAGACTTCACAGTGACTGAATGGGGAATTCTTTTTACAACTCATAAGTTGTCTGCTTTGATTTTAACATAACATGGAAGACTGAGGAGGATTCAGTCTTTGTAAATAATTAAAGGACTAATTTCTGCCATCAAGCCATAATTTAGCACATGGACAAGTATCTGCAAGTGTGAGTAATTTGGTCTTGCTGATCAAGGTTTCATTTTTAACACTACAAAATAGCCATATAATTACTAAAGTATGACTGAATGCAAAATCTTGTAATTAATGATAAATAAGTGAACATGGGAAGAAGTATACTTTCTCTTTTAAAAGCAAAGAAACATATGCATGTATAATACAGAATTACCAGTAATGTCAAAAAAAGTAATTAAAAACGTTATTAAAAAAGAGGATTATAATTAGAAACAGAAGCCCAGGAAAATCGATCACTCATGTACAGAGTAACTCAGAGTATCTCTGCTCATTCTGTGTTTGAATTTCTCAAAAAAGGCACTCAGTTCAGCTCCAGTTCTCCTTTGTGTAACTACAAAACTAAGCAATCAGTGTCACTTTTTGAACAATTACTAAAATAAAAGTGTAGGAAGCAGCTACATGATTACTTATTTCCCGAATACTGCATCAGTGTTCCTGTTGAGTTCAGCATGTTTGTCCAAATGCAGGGCTTTACTGAACATTTACATCATTGTTATTTATGACATTTAAAAAATAGATGCTCCAGCAGCTGCTTCTACAGGAATATTTAAACTTTTGCCTTCAAATATTTTCAGTCTCTAGAACTATTTTATTTATCAAATCATTCAGACTTAAATATGAAAACAGTTCTTCATGGAAAAAAGGAACAGAAAAGACTATCCAGTATATTTTAGGACATCAGATATCCAAACTGTGCCCTAAGAACTTCCTTGAATAGGGCCAGCACCGCTTGCATGCCCCAGAAGGCAAGTGGCCCATCATGGTTCACACCCATGGAATGTGAACCCTCTTCTACAAAGCAGAGCCGCGGAGCCCCCAAACCTTTACTGCCTGTTGGGAAGAATCCTCAACCATGCTGTCTTCCAAGTCATTCCCAACACTATGACCAGTGCTAAACAGTTAATCTGTTCAAATTAAGTGTAGACCTAACCAGAAAGACCAAGCCAGTTCATACACAACCTATGAAGTTGAAAGAAAAAAGGAAAGAAAAAAAGGCTTTTAACCTTCTATAAACAATCAGTTGAGAAGAGACTCCTTTATCCCTAAACTTAAAGAGGCTTTCTTTACTTCAGGGTCTTGTAATAAACTGACAAAGACATTGTTCCCTGAGGTAATTGCACACTTTGTTTGTCTAGCAGTTTTAAAACTTCGCTACCTGAAGTTAGTTTTAACTTCTCACCTTACAGCCAAATGCAAGGCTTATTTTTGTCCTTTCCTTCATTCAGGACTCTGTGATGACTCTTTAGTACTTTACATCTCTTGGCCCTCTCAGCTGTAAGACCATTAAGGGAGGAATAATCTTTATCGATCCCAATGCACATTTATTTTTACTTCTTTTTTTTTTTTTTTTTTAAGAAATTTCACAGAGCTCCTGCTAGCAATGCAGGTGGCCTAGAGCAGATTTTAGCTACAATGGGGTTTTTTTTAGCCAAGTTGGTCATTTCATTTCCACATTGTCATTGCGTCTGCTTTTTTTTTTTTTCCAGTGAAGTTTCGAGGCCTAAATGACCTATTGAATTCTATTATTTTAATGAAGTGCAAAGGTATCCCTGTTCTTTTCTTTTTGCTACAAATTCTGCTTATGTGGATTTTTTAAAGAATCAACAAGCGCTAGTCTCATATTATTGAAGACTTTATGAAAAACGCATACCAAATTATTTACCCCTTAAGTAACATTGACAAAAGGGAAAAAATAACACTGCCCGATTCTTCTATTAGAATATGTCTATACAGAGGCAGAATTGCTAGATGTCTTTTTAGTCTAGCTTTCAAGCTTGCGCTCACAGGTTGCCCATTAAACTGTCTAGCCATCTTGGTATGGAGTTATGCCTAAGCTGATAGTCCTTACTGAGGTCCTGTTGAGAAGACATATTAGTTCAGACACATCAATATGCTAACAAATGTGGGTTTAGGATCACAGCTGGCTTATATCAGTCAAGGTCAGAGCATGGGCAGAGAGTCCTGAATGTGTCAACATACAGCCTTGTACCCTTAACTTCTTACATTTGATTGCAATTTCTGGTAACACAACTGTAGACTCTTCTGCTGTGCACTATCACTAATAGATCAGTACTTTGATTTATTTCTAGGTATTGATTGAGTTATCTAGCATCTCTCAGCTTGATAACGCTCCTCGATGGTACCCTCTGAAAGAACAGAGTGAAAACATTGATCATGGGAAATCTCACTCTGGACAGAGTAGCCAGCAATCTCCAAAACCATCTGTTATCAAGAGCAGAAGTCATGGAATCTTCCCGGACCCCTCCAAGGGTAGGAATGACTTGGTGCATCTGATATGAAATGTTTTCCCAGATGATGGGAAAACCTTTGCTATGTGTAAGTTCTAACAGAAAAATAATGTTACTGCTATGAAGTTTGTATACACTTTTATTAAAAATGTATTTATCTGTATATTTAATTCATTGGAGCCAAGGCTTAATTTGGCTCGATCAGTGACAGCCAGCTTACTGAGTAATTGTGTCCTTAAAACAGCAGCTTACAAAGACTATGTGCTTTGCACATCTACTGTAGATTCTGTACCCTTTTCATTTTTCTGGTAGCCTTGGCCAAATACAATACATATTTAGCTTTCTATTTTTCATGTTCCGTAAAAATTTTATGGCATTTTATCTTCTGGAAATGTCACATTAATATTTTATAGAATAACAATTATGCTCTAAAAATGCATATGCATTTCCAGTAAATGATAATGGGCTGTAGCATATCTCAATTGTACTGGAAATCAGTGGAGCTGATACAGTAGAATTATACTACTGTTTACAAAAGCGGAACTGATCTCAGTGTCTCCCGCTCCAAGAAATTTATCACTACTTTTTTTCTTTAATAGTCGGTCGCCAGTTGCTCACTTAAAACACAGTATATGTCATATCAAAGCAAAACCCATCCCAAATAGCATCCAGATGAGAGTCTCAGAGTGATAAGACCCTGCTCCATCTCCTCTCTATTTCTCTGTAATATTTTCCTAGGGATTGGTGTCTGTATAAGATCTATATCTAAATTAGAGGTTAGTATAGAAGCTATTGTGAGTTAGGCTATGGTTTTGACCAGGGCATTCATCAGAATAAAACTGCTTGCATTAGCTAAGTATTCAGTACTAGTGTAAGTGATGCTAGTTAGTCTCTACATACTAGAGAAGTAGAAAGTGGAAAACAAAGTAGTCTTTAGGTTACCCCATCATTCCACCAGTGTGAACCAGCACAGGAGGCATAATTAACAGGTGATAGAATCCCAATAGTAAATTAGTTATTCTCTGTTGTGCTTCTTAATTTTCTTGGTAGACATGCAGGTGCCCACCATTGAGAAATCCCACAGCAGTCCAGGGAGCTCCAAATCTTCCTCTGAAGGACATCTGCGCTCTCACGGTCCATCTCGCAGCCAAAGCAAAACCAGCGTCACTCAAACTCACCTTGAAGACGCTGGGGCAGCCATCGCCGCTGCTGAAGCAGCTGTCCAACAGCTTCGCCTTCAACCAAGTAAAAGACGCAAATAAATTCCTCAGCATGGCAGCTTAATGTTCATCTGTTGCCTTTTTCCCTGCTGTCCTTCCCTTTTCGGCTGTTTTTTTTCTGTTCTTGGCACACTGTGCTCACTCTGTTCAATGTCTGTCTTTGTGTGCCTGTGTGTGAATACATATAATTACAATATACTCTTGTATTTAGAAGTCTTTTATTTATTTATTTATTTTAATTTATACAGACTGCAGTGAAACTGGCTGTTTCTCCATCAGTCCCTTCATTCATGGTCCATGATGTTCCATGGTTGTGCATGACTCACAGAGAATTCCATTGTGTGGTGGTGTTTTGATATCACTAAATAACTACCAATGAAATAATCAAAACCTGCAGAGATGCAGCTGCCAGCTCTTCAAGTTGCACACAACAAGTACTGAGAGCACATTAACAAGAAGATATATCTATAAGTAGTAATCAGGAAGGACAGTATTATATACACAAAAGTAGATCTAAAGTTAAAGAAAAAAAATTTTTAACTACATGGCTGAGATTTCTATTTTTGAAACATGACTGTAAATATCTAATTTTTTTTTAAAGGAAATAGAAAGCAACCTTCTTAATATCTCAGATAAAATCATGTTAGTGATGAGCAGAACAGCAATAGACAAAATCATTAAACACATTAAGTGCAAAATCATTAAACACACAAAGCCACTAACAGCATCAGATTTCAACAGTGTTATCAAGTTAGCAAAGTCAAAGGGAGCTGAGAGCTAAGTCAGGTGTCATAGTCAGTTAAATTCTTCTAGTAATTTTTGTGCCATGGATTGATGAAGGGTCAAGATAGATTTCATCTGACAACTTTAAATAGATTAATAAATTAAAACGTTTCCATTCAAAAGGATTGCTTTCCAGAGTATACTTCAGACCAGTATCTAATTGCTAGTTGAGGGTTTAGTTGTTGGCAAATTAAGATTCTTTAACTGTGGAATCATTGTGTTTGTCTTCAGGATTTGTTGATATGCCATAAACTTACCATGGTATAGTGCAAAAACTGGGGGAAAATTATTTCTCTTGTCTTCATCATCATTAATAAAGAAACAGCCAGTTTTAATACTCTTTAATGCTGTGCATGTGGTGTCTCTGGTGTTTGAAAACACTACTTACTTAAATACAGAAAAAAACACTTCTGTTTGCATGAATAACATTTAAGCTGGTTCCATCTGAGGATACATACTCTGGGTTTCCATTTCACCCACACTGCCACAGCAGCACATAAAAGCGGTCAGTCTAATCATGCCAGGAAGCAGCACAGACACAGCATAGCAGGAGTCCTCCCTATTCAAAGAACTCAGTCTGACAATCTGCCTCCACCAGCCAATGACAACAAAGACCAAAGCCAACTAGCCCTCAGGAAAGTGATGTCTGATGGACCAGTCAAGCCTGAAGGAGGTGAGCAGAAAGACATGGTTAAGAAACCAACCACATCCCAGATCCTTCTTGCCATGTCTACTAATTCATTGCAATATTTAATTATTTATTTTACCACTCCATTAAGTGCTGTAAATGTTAACGTGAATCAAGAACTCTGCTTGATTTTTCCACATCAGTGCATAAATGCATAATGAAAAACTGTGCTAAGAAACATTACAAAACAACAAATGCGTGCACTTCCATTCCACTGGAGGACTTAGACTTCTGCTGAAAAATGGTATAGTTTTGCTCACATTGTTGCCTAATAAAAAGCATGCATCCAAGCTGGTCTGCTTAAGCATGATTGAACATATCTTGTACTGTGACAAAAACCTAATTGCACATTTTTGTTTCTGGAGTTCTAATTGGGACATTAACAAATTATTTTTCCTCTCCCAACATAGTTGTTACGTCAAAAATCATTAGCATAGATAATTTTTAAACCACCAGTGGAAAGGAAAGGAGTTTTAATCCATGTGTAGCTCAATCTCTTGATAACTTTCCTATCAGCTTCTTAAAAAATTATTTCCTACCTGTAGGCACCTGCACATCAAACCTAAATACTGCATACCGTCAATTTCTCTCCTCATCACAAATAAAGAGCCAGAATCTCAGTTGGTTCAAATCGGCACTGTTCTTTTGACTTCTGGAGCATTTTGTTTATTTCCATGAATCTGAGGGGTTATCTCAATAAACTTATAGAGTGGACTCTCAGATCTTCTCTTGTGCTGTAATCCCTTTCCAAGCTCTCATGATTCATTGAGGATTTTTCTGTGAACACCATTGCACACCATGGACAATACAATCTGGCTGGGAAGGTTGTAGGAGAGGAAGAGGGAATGATACTTCAAACAGTATACCCCAAAGGCAACAAGTCATTAAGAGAATTAGTGTGATGTTAAAACAGCTAATTAACAAGGGCAAATTTAACAAATAATTTTAAATATTGTATTTAGAGATAACAAGTTGTTTCTTATGAGAGCCTTAAGAACTCTTCCATAAATATATCTGCACACATGAGTATGTCCAGCCACACACATATTGTCTTACTCTACAGCTCCACTCCAGACACTCAGTTCAGGCAGAGGCCAGAGGATATCATGGTACTGGTTCAGGCATCATGACTGAAAGGCCCATCCTATTCCTGGGATGTATACCACAGAAATCTAAATAACTCTTATGATCTTTTGAGGTGTCATGTCTGTAGAGATTTATCATAAAGACTTGTAGTCCTATGATGCCTTTTGGCATAAACAAGCAATGCTAAAACCTTTTGCTTGTGATATAAGGTTGAATCAAGACTCACATACACTTTTATGACAAGAAAATAGCTAAGCTGTTGGCTTCAAGTACCCTTGCCACTAAACTGTTATGCTAGCTTCTTTACTTTTCAAATTGCAAAAAGGGTATGTATTGATATGCACTTGGCTCAG
This sequence comes from Cariama cristata, assembly GCF_000690535.1. Taxonomy (NCBI): domain Eukaryota; kingdom Metazoa; phylum Chordata; class Aves; order Cariamiformes; family Cariamidae; genus Cariama; species Cariama cristata. The sequence goes on along the minus strand of NW_009596185.1, from coordinate 34,198 downwards.
CAATGTTAGAAGCATCATAGAGAGTTAGGAGAATAAGAGCACACGTTAGTATAATTAATACATATGCGAGGTTAGAGTTACTATGAAGAGACATGCTACTTTTGTCTTTTTACTGCTGACAAATATACACAATGCATGGTCATCTACACAAAGTTTACAAGTCTGGTTTCAGATCTGTGAGAAGTTTTGGCTTTTTCTTATTGTACCAGAACTAGTTTTATTTATTCATATGAGGTCAGCCAATAATTGCCATTTTGAGGTTAA
>NW_009596185.1:12221-33913 GCF_000690535.1 Cariama cristata | reverse complement strand
AGCAGGACCAAAAGCAAGATTAGTTAATTGCAGTTTTGTGGAGTGTGTAAGACAAGAAGAGACTATGAACTTGAATAGAAAAAGCACCGAAGATGCTCTAGCTTTCAATTTATGGAGTTCTTTGCAGGAGGAAGATTTGATGAAGGAAGGAGAGGTTTGTCATGCAGTTCAAAAATTCTAAAAGTTGATAGTATTGTGAACAATTAATATTAGGGCATCGTCAGTTTGCAAGTCCATTCCTACAGCGATGCTGCATGAATGTGGTACCCACCCCCATTACAGCCTACTTTATTGGCACCTGGAAAAGAACCCATTATGAATTGATTTTATGGACTGGAACAGTTGTCTTGGCAAGTTAGTAATTTTTTCGTCACTAAGTCTCAAAACCCTCTGTTAAGGAAGACTGAACAGATAATCCACATCATCATCATCATCATTATTATTATTATTATTATTACTTTTTACCACAGATATTTATCTGTGAATTTATCAGAGAACACCACCTTTTAGAACAACTTTTGTTTTTTTCAACCCAAGCACACAAGGATGATCGGAAAAATTTTATGGTGTGAGTGACCATCGGTCCTTCCCTACCTGAGAGAACTCTCAGAAATAGTTTCCTCTTTTAACCTAGTCTCTCAATAACAACTTTTTTTTTTTTCTTGAATAAAATTTAATTGAATTGGCACCTGAAAAACAAAACAAAATAAGAACCCTCAGTCATTCTTAGAATGCCCCAGCAAGATCTTTCTCTACTTCTGACTCCTAGGACCTTTTCTATTGGATGTATTTTGTCAGTTATTAATTGTATATCTGATGAGAAGTAAAAAGGAAATCAAAACAAGCATCTATGGTATACATATACTTTGTGAATGCAAAGGACTTGCATCAGTTTAAGTTTATTAGACTGAACTATATCTGTACTTATTTTAAACAGTAAAAAATGTATTTTAATGAATCTGTTTTAAAATTAAGTTGAAGCTACAACAGAAAACGTTTGTCTTTGTTCAGTATTTTTGTAAAACCCAATATTCAACTACAGCATTTAATTAAAAATAAACCCTGAAGTATAATTTTCTTGTTGCCTGTGAGAGATAAGAGTGTGATCTGCAAAGAAACCAATTGCATAATACACATTCCCATCACACCCCTCAGAGAGGAACATTACAGAGCCAACCCTTTGAAGGCAGAAGTTGCAAGGGATGCAAGCCAAAGGGAGAGAGCAGTGCCTAAGTTTGAGTTAATTTGATTTTGCTTTGTGAAAAATCCGAATCATTTCCAATTACACATTCACGTAAAATTAAGCACCTTCCTTTCAACATAATTCTATGTATTAGAGTTTATCCACCAGATGAGTCACTTTTAGAGATAGTGCAAAACAGTCCACCTCCTTTTAAGTCAGTAATTTATTCCACAGAAAGTTCTTCCCATTATATGGAATTTTCTTGGTAGGTCACTTATGTTTTAAATATAATAAATTATTTTAGAGTTCTTCACATATTTGAACAGTTAGAGATATTCTGATGATAATTATCAGTTCTCTGGATATATCCATACAAAACAGTAGGTGGATCTACAATATAGTTATTTACTGATTTTATATAAAAGGCCTTTTCAAAGCCAGTTCATAGTTTTAAAAGAATGATCTACATGTCTTAGTTTTAATAACTTCCAATAAAGTGAATAAGAAAGACAAGGAACAGTAAAATTTCCCTTCAGCGTCCGTGTGAAGTAGAAAGGTGCACCAGCTCTGCCTCACTAGAATGGAAAGTGTAGTTTCTGGTGAAATAAGAAGTTCAGAGCACAAAAAAAAGATAATGTTCACCATATAGTCAGCATTTATCTACATAACTGGTCATTTTTTAAAGTACACAGTTTTATAGAGAGCTGTGGTCTCTACATAGGTGTAGCTTAACGGGTAAAATTCAATGAGTTTGTCCTTATTATCAGAGGAAGAGGTGCCAGTTTTGCCCCAGTACAATGATTGTGCACCGAAAAAATGATTCCTTTATTACATCAGAATATCAAATGGTCAACAAAAAAATATATATTTTATGACCAAAGAAGAGAATTTCTAGAAAATTATTTTGATTCTTCCTAGGATCTTTGGAGAACAGTAACTTAATATTTTAAAAGCTCAGTAGGTGATTTTAAGCCTGAACATCATTGTAGTCCTATGCATTTTTCTATCCTTTCAAACAGACACTTATGAGGGAGAAACTACAAGTCAATATGCTTTTGCTTGAACATCGTATGATGATGGCTGCCATATGCACTTCCTCTTTTATTTGGCACACATTAAAAAACCAACCAAACAAGCAAACAACCTGCCAGGAGAAACGCACTGCTATATTCTTGACTTGAATTATCTAGGAAATGTTGGAAATGTTAAAAATGTAGAGCAAATACCACATGTTTCAGTTAAAGGTCCAAGCATACCTGCTAAATTACCTTCTGTGGTAATACAAAAAATATATTTCTACAGAAATTTTTGTCTATTTTTCCTATACTTTTTTACTTAATAATAGAAAGGTTTTTTCAACCTCTAACCTCTGGGAACTTAAAATCACAACATTTTCTGAAAACCTCCACATCTAATGCATGTACCCAGAATCTATTTATTTCTACCACCTCATAGAGAACATTTCACCTTTTACACTATAAATTTTTCATTGTGTGACACAACAGCTTTTCTGTGATATTCTAAGAGGAAACTACTTTCCAAATAGTTGTCTGTCAAGTGATTTTACTGGTCAGAGGGAGGTCTACTGTTAGAGCTGGTACTGTTAACCGGGATATCGAGAGTAGACAGACTGTGCATCAGCATTTTCACAATTGTACCCAAATAAATCTGTCAATTTACATCTCTCGAAGACCTCTGGTTTAAAATGCTTTACTTCAAAAGGCAGCATACCTGCTTTTAACTCCCTTTGTCCGACAACTTTGACAAAAGTTCATTTAAATGTGAGCATAACAGGTTAAAGCTACACAGAAATGTAATGTGATGTATGTACCACGATATTGCTAGCACTGTAAAATCCATGATACAGGTCTGAGCCAGCACTGTGTAATTTCTAACCACTTAGCTGTAAGAAATTAAAATCAACAGGAATTTTCCTTATCACTAAGTTCTATTTACTGATGTTAGCAACAATGTGGATTAAAAGGAAATTGATTCCTAAGTTCTATAAATCTTTTGAATCGGATATGATTGTGGATTTAAATACCTGCTAATTTGGGGTCTCTTTAGGCCTGTGCCCACTTTCACACTTTTAATAGGCAATGTCATGTTTTAATTTCCTACAGTAATTTAGGTTGTTTCCTTCACACTTTAAATAATTTACTGCTCAAAGCTGTTTATGCCTAGCTTCACTAGTTTCTTGATTTATGAATTAAATGGGCCTTCATATTGCTGCAAGTAACCCGTTTCCAAGAATCATTATCAGAACAAGAACAGCTTGTCCCCACTCTCTGCAGATAGCAATAATCTGAGGCAGTCTTTTGAGTCTTGTTTCAGTCTAATAGCTGGCATATTTTGCTTTGGCTATTCCTGCTATTTACTCTTCCACTATTTTAAGCTGACATGTAATTTCAGGAAATTGCTCAGATTCTTCATTTGATAACTCTCATTTCAAAAGTCTATTGGATGGTAGCCTAACCCTATGGAGCACATGGAAGAAAATTATTTCATCAGAATTGCTTTGCTGGGTAAAGACATGCCATCACCACAGTTTAAGATGAGTGCTGTTTTGCCATTACTCACTTCAAATGGTAAATTGCTCTGTGAAGAGTTGTGTTGAAATTTCACAAAATATCACTGCTCAGTGTGCAGTCAAAGCCGTGTCTAATATATAAATATGCCTGAAATGGGTGAGGCCATGGTCTAAAGTCCTGTTCAATATGAGGACAAGTGAGGGAAAGAAACTACCAGAACTGATCTGAGGTATGCCTTTGATCACTGGTTATTCATGCATCCCCATTCTGTTGCCTGTTCACAAAAGGTACTACTAGCAGTCCCAACAGCAGTTTTACACTGCAGAACCTTATGGAGCAAGCCTGAGCAGCAGTTGCTTTTAGCGCTAGCAAACCCTTCATAAAAACAAGTAAAATGGCATTTGGGGGCAGTTCGAGTTTGGAGCACTTGAAACACAAGGTGACTGAGAGTGAAGAGTAGACAAGCTTCTGCCAGAAGATGCTGTGTGTGACATGCCCAGCCTGTTGGTGAGCAGGTAACTATCCAAAGCAGACTGGTGATTTCACCTGCTCCCATGGGCTTGCATCTCTTTGAGAAGACTCAGCATGATGTTACTAGCCCTTTTTGTCACCCAGGTTTTCTCACAAGACTGCCAGTTATAAAGAACAATTTTTTTTCAAGCAATTAGAGGCAAATTCTCCAAACTTAATCTTGAATGCATACTCAAAAGCATTTCTCCCTCCTCCTATTTGGTTTACAAATAGAACGGTCTTTCCCAATGTGTTTTGAAAGTTGTATTTCTGCTTCTAGACAGATACCTGGAAAGGAGAACATCTACAGTTTAAGCCCCAGGAGAAAGTTCTGCGTGAGTCTGTTCTTCTTTTATCCACAGGAACCACAGAACAGCATAGTCCCATTTTTCAAATTTAATTCTTTTTTGAAAAAAAGAAGTCCATTCACTGTGGAAGAATGGCTGGAGTGGCTGACCGTGCTGGATTGTTTCCATTTTGCTGCTGACTGATTTGACAGTTCGTGGCTATAGGTCTTGCGTGAATTATCTATCTCTTTTATGTTAGGTTTTAAATAAGCGTCTTCTCTGTAGTAAAAACAGACTTTTTTTAAAGATTAAGTGAAATCATATGGCTTCCATTCTTTCCTTTGTTATATATTTATACTAAGACATGACTTACATGTTTTCCTTGGTTACAAAAGTTGATTTTCTAACTAGGTCCATAAGCCAAAGCACAAGCAAAAGCATATTTGCCATAGATGCATTCAACTAATATCGTACTACTAATAATAATAAATTTAAAAAATTTTAAAAGTGGAGCTAAAAGGTGAGGTCAGTGCTAGCCTCAATTTTCTTTCATCAGCAATTCTTTTCCAAGAAGGCCTAAGGGAATATGTGGTCAAATATCATCCTGTCAAAGGAAGTGTCTTTTTTTTTTTTTTTTTTTTTTTTTCCCTGTAAACAAGAGTACAAAAGGTATCTGTCCGATCATTGTAATTCTTTTCTTGGAAACCCTGATCCTATACCAGGGATGACATTATGATCAATTTTCTTAGAATCTGGAAGAATCTTTCAACTCATTTATGTATTGTTCACTGGAATGGTTGAACTGAAACTTTTGCTAATGCCAGCCTGTACAACAGACAATAAAACAGTGTCACTCAGAGGCAGCATTAGCACCACATTGCCAGCTACTAAATATTATATGTCTACCCATTGGCACATATTCCGAGTAGAGAGCATTTCATCTCATTTGGGGAACTACCAGATAAAATAGGAATAGCAGGTGAAAATGAAATCAAACTACAGTATCTTTGTATAATACGAAATTCTGCACACTATTTCAGAGGAAGCAGCCCATTAGAGTTTTAAACTTTCATTTCCTATTTCTGTTCTTCATAGTTCAATGGCTGGACAGCCCAGACATCATTGATGTTACAATCCTTAAAAAGCACCAAGTACCTGATAAACTGCATAAAAAGTTCATGGAGAAGGGTCTGGAGGGGGGAAGTGGTACCACCTCTCTCCCAGAAAGAGGCCAAATGATGATGCTGGGTAATGATCTTCAGTTACATTTAATCTCTTCCATCAGCTGAGGCCTGAAGAGTCTTTTCTCTAAAAATGGAAAGATTTCAGCATCATATGTAATTGACAGCAAGACCTTGCCTATGAGAAGTATTTTTGAAGTTTTCTAAGCTTTCTAAGAGTTTCTAAAAGTTGTAGGTTTTTTCTAAGAATTGGGAAATAATTTGAAAAACCAAAGGGCAAGGAAGAAATGAAACATAGTTTTTCCATACTCTGGGCAAGGAAGAATTGGGAAATAATTTTAACTCTCAGACAAAATATTGCCTGGCAGCAGGTATTGACACATCTTGAGAACTTGAAAGTTTCCTATATAAGGAGCAAGAGAAGTTTAGAGGTCTAGATTTACCTGTAAAAATATAGACATATAGAAAATGTGAGTTATGGAGGAGTTCTCTGTATCCAGATTCTTAATTTGTCACAAAACCAGCTGTAGATCTATTTCTGGATTTCATCTCTTGTCACAAACTGATGCTGTAGTTTATTACTTTCATAGAGCAGACAGGAAAAAAAGAAGAATAACATTGAACTTTAGAATTTTCAAAACCCAGTCATGAATCTAAACTTGGATCCATTATAACCATTCACCAAAAAGATCTTATGGGAAAAGACATCAATGTAGAAAAAGATGTAAATTAGGGAAAAGAGTAGAGAAACTAAAAATATAGCATACTGAATGTATCATCAGGAGACAGCTGTTTCAAAAGAAATAACTATGTTTTGATTATAAATAGATGTAGCAAAACTTCTAAACCATTTATAAAGGCTTCATTCAAGCTTTTCTGGCTTGAACTAAATTCTAGGTTCTTACAGGTTTTAGAAATCCAACAGTAAAAATATAAGAAATTACTTCAGACACTAGCTTTTACAGCCAAGTCAATAAAAATAAGAGCCTAGATATGAATCATCCTTTTGGCCACATATGCTATGGTGGAGAGGTATGCTACACTAAGCAAATTCACACCTAAGGGAAGGACTAAACATGCTTTTTTGTGCTGGCACAATGTCTTGACTTCCATGGTTTTGCAGATCTGTGTCTTTCCAGATTGTCCTCACCTATGAGGCATTTGTCATGCCATGGCAAAAAAAACCCAACTCAACCTAAAGAGACCCTCAGAATCCCAAACAAACATCAGAAGTCATACAGGTCACCAAACACTATGAGAACTGAAGTTATGGATTAGTTTGTGACAGGCATGTGATAGCCCCAGTTCAGGCTGTTGAATACAGGGCAGCTAGCAATAATGCACTATAAAGGAGAGCTTGACCTCTTTTCTCTAAAATCTCACTCTTGCCCAACATTTCCCAACAGCAGTTTGCTGACATGTCACCATAATCATTGGAATTCACTCACAGTACCACAACCTGAAAGCAATAGAGCAACCACTGCTCACAGCTGCCTGAGCAGGGCACACTGCCGTGCTCTGGCTGTCTGCTGGAAAAAACATGGGTGGCTTTTTCTCCAGATGAGATACTGAGAGTATGTCTTAATAACACTATGATTTTACAATTTATTAATTTGTATTAACATCCAAGAAGATAGCCTATGATCAATGTATAAAATCATGAAATAGAGCTAAAGAATATTTTTGTCTGAAAATAATTTCCACAGATTCCTTCTATGGCTGTAGGCAATAGTGAAACAGAGGAGGCTAACAGAGTTTTTTTTAAAAAAAAAAGTTATGTGACAGCTCAGTTTAGCAGTGAAGAATCATTTTGCAGAATAAGAGTTCTGTCTCAACTCACAGTTCGGCCCAACGACTGATGATATGTGAATTGCTTTGTTCCTCTTTTTTAGTTTCAATTATTAATCTGTTTTTGCATTGTATTTGAGAAGTCACACTCAGCTTCCTGTTCCCACATCAGGCATCATGCAGCAGTCTTCACCAAAAATATTATTCAATCAGTCAGACTTAAATAATATTGGTTGCCAGTTTAAGGCAAGACACTGTTGGGGCTCTGGCTCTTATTGGAAGTGATTTCCATTTAGATATTTGACTAATTTCTTGTTTAAAGAAGAATCTCTTCTAAGGATTTGCATTAGAGTTTCACAGTTCACCAAAATAACATAAAATTTCATTAAGTTTACATGGAAAAATAACTTTACAAAAAAGTATTTTTTATCTTCAGTATATACGCTCAGTCAGTTGGGATAGATGAAACATGACAATAGTGGATTTAATAGAGGACATTCAACAAAAAAAAATCCAAAAATCTGTATTCATATTCCCAGACAATTGTGTTATTCAATATAAGAATATCTACTCTACTGTTCCTGTATTAATTATTATGTGTAATGTCACTGTGTGCTTTCTTGTTTATATTTCTCAACTTGCTAAAGGCTGGATACTGGAAGATTTGTCCATGTAGTATAATAATATCCAAAACACAAAATAAGGCATCTGAAGTAAAAATAACGTAAGCTGGTGTAAATTTTCTACACCAAATGGTCTTAAACAAGATTAGGGCATGTCCCACTAAAATATGTGCATTAAAATTCTAGGCATGTAGTAAGAGAGATCCAGATGGGTAGGAGCAGTTGAGAAATATAATCCAGTAGCTGTGTTATGTCTGAAGAGAGGTGGAGGTCTTCATACAGTTTCTGTGACTATAGATGGTATACTTATATTTCCCTTCAGCTTCCTTCTCAAAATCACCAAATGCAAAGAATGTTTCATGAGGAATATGAGGAAGGCCCACTGGGACTTTCATTTTTACAAGATTACCATATGAAATGTTTCAAATGAATAACTGGTTTTCTGCAGCTTTAATCAGAAAAGTGGTGTTAATCAATCTAACCCATTAATTTTTTCCTTCAGGCTGTTGATTTGAACTATTAACATGACTGGAGAAAAAATATGGTGGTATACTATTTGGTTTAGAACACCTCATTCTATTTGAAAATAAACATCATCTGCAAAAGATAATAACACAATACTGGAATGTAAAGTAAAAAAAATGAAAGTGCAGAATGTGATTTTGATAAATTAAATTTTGTCTTAACATGGATGGTACCGATGTCTTACAAGGTTTTTGGTAACCCACTGTTCCTGCCTTGTACAGCAAGGTCTACCAATCACCGACCTGCAGAAAGTTCTGTCTCCACTGGCTCATCAGCCAGTAGTTTTGGCAGTGGATACAGCATGGATAGCGAAGGCAGCAGCAGTGCCACAGGAGAGAATAATCTATTTCCCATCCCAAGAATGTAAGACTTTTCCTTTAATATACTGTATCCTCCATGCACTATGTATAGCCCTTTCACTTGCTGGTCACCTTCTTACATAGTTTCCTCTCCAGCCTTGAGTAGAATAGCACCTAACTGGGGAGAATTGCTCAGAGCTCATACTTTTGTTCTGCTTTGTTGAGCACTGAATTCTTAATAACCAACCAAACCTGTGCCTCAACCTCATGAATTTGTTGCTGTCACACAGGAGAGGTACTGGTCTCAGTATTTGATGAAAGTGTGTAGAGGTGGGCTTGGGTTATGTTTTGAAAGTACAACTTTTGTTGGGTTGAGAAAGCTTAGTTTAATTTTTCAGATTGACCTCCTTCTAGAAAGAAGTGTTACTAGTGCAACTGAAATTCAGATTCAGCCAACTTTTCCCAAGTTTTTAAGAGTTTGAGTAAAGTTTCTTAGTTCTTGGTTAGAAAAAGCTTTTTGAGACAGAGTTCCTGTAGGAATTATCAAGCTACTATCAGTGTAATGATCCTATAAAATGATTTAATTTTCAAACTTTTACCCAGTGAACTACTCCACAGAGAAAAGTTTTGCCAGTATTTTTTCTCTACAAGTTTGGCAGCATGCATCTTCATTTAGGAATTTAATTTATATTCCTTTATAGGAAAAAGTAATTTCTCCTGATCAACTTAATGTTTCTGGCCTGAAAATTTTATAGATCAACTGTTCTCAAAATATAAGTTGGTGGTCATTGCTTATTCAGTGTCTGCAATAGTTGCTCCGTGATTTTCTCAGGGACACATGCTTTTGCTTTTCCCTTGAAGTTCTGAATTATCAGTCACAAGAGGTTGATATAATCTTCCTCAAAAAGCTTGACTGAAGAAAAAATTCATGCTCTAGAACTGTGACATTTCTAAGTATTCATAATTTTCTAAAATAAAGCCCAAGGGTATATGTCTACAGGTTATTAGTAGCTAAAATGAAAATAGACACAAATCTAATATTTCAATCTCATCTTCAGAATCTAGGAGGACAATATGAGCTCAGGTTGTGGGGTGTCAGTCTTCACTGAACTTTTCTCTCATGTTGTTCTACATTAAAATGAGTTGTACTTCGCAGTGGGAAAAAGATTATTTTTAATTGGATTTGACAATCTCAAAAGATAATTATTTTGCCATCATTCCTAACGAGAAAAGCAAAGATGAATAAAACCTTTGTGCACAGAGACACAAGACAGAGCTCTCAAAAGAAGTTTTTAGTTCACATATGTTAAATTTGAGTCCAAATGGTATCACTTACTGTGTATTGTCTAGCAGTGTGACAGTATCTACAGTTAGTTGGTATTTGGCTGACAGATTCACCAGTCTATTAAGCCTGAAATCAGCCCCACTTCTACTGAAAAGCATAAAGAAATCTCCATGGCTTCAGCTTTTCTGTTATAGTAATTTGTTCCCATGAACTTTACTTAATTAAATAAAATATATCCAGCCTTGTTTTCTGTTAAGGGCTGGACTATCCTTTTTTTTTTTATTAAGCCATATTTAAAGTAAAGAGTTTATATGCTGATACTAGACAGAGACTTCAAAAGTTACATAGGACATTTATATAGACAAGAAATGCCTTCTTTTTCATGTTAGTCTAAGGAGTTTTACATAGCAATGTAATGAAAAATGAATGACAAAATTACTATTTAGCATCAGAGTCCTTTGGGGTCATTCCTGGGGAGAATGTTTGAAAATAGATAACTGTTTCCATTTTGAATTCTGGTTATATATTCTTATATATCTTAATATATGTATGACTGAAATTCTAGTCAACATTTGCATTCAGACTGGCTTGATAATGACTTCAGGGACTCTGACCTTCTATGCTGATTCAGCATACCCATAAAACCACAGCTCACACTTTGGATGCGAAGCGTTAAGTAGGTTAAATCATTTTAAGTGTCATGCCATATAAAAACATTTTTGGTTGTAAGCTCCCTGTTTAGGTTAAGTTTCTGATCTATCAATAGAAATAATGTTTGATAGGCTGAGTTTTAAATTTTTTACTCTAGTCCAAATGATTTTAATCATAGGAACATTTAGTCATGAAGTAAAATAAAAGAATTAAATGGTGACACCATGGGAAATTTTGATGAGGTAACTAATTAGAATACTTGTCAGTATTACATAGTTATAACTATCAAGGGAAATTAATCATTATATGCAGCTATACACAGCTGAATAAGTCTTGTGAAGTATTTCTATTTGGGAGATATTTTTTTAAAAGGCTATTATTATCCAGTTGTTGTACTCCTCAAAGTTACTTGTGTTATCATCTCTGATAAAGAGCATATTCTCTATGCCTTTGTATTGTGTAACCATCTTACATTTACAGACATTTACAATGTCTGTAAAATTATATTAATTAATTATATTAATTTTGAATGCAAAGGTGAAAAGGAACTGAACAATACATAAGGAATCTGGCCCTTGGGACAAAGAATTCTTGTACCATATTTGTAATATGCTTTATGAAGAAGAAAAGAATAACTTTCAGTTAAAATTGAATTTAAAATCACTTTAAAAACTGATGTTTTATACTAATTTTTTAGTTTATTGTGAACTTTGGCAGCTTCTGTTGCTGCTGTGAAACATGAAGCTGGCTTATTGGTAGCAAAGAACAGCACTGATCATTTAACCCCAGAGGAATCGCATGCATCTGAAGATAATGCTTTATATTCTTTATCACAGCATTTCAGAGTCTTAAGGGAGAAAGATAAATAGAAGCACAAACATCTCATAGTAGCAGACATGTTTTTTGAGAGTGATTGTAATCATGCCTTAGAGCTTGCAACAAGTATGTTTAAAGTTAGCTTATATATTACCTAACTTTCATTGCCTAAAAATAGACATCTAGATTGTAATCCAAGTTCTTTTTACATCCAGTGGAGAAAGATTGGGACCTGCAGAGCATGATTTATTCTATTTGCCTTACTTTAAACTGAGTTGTTTCTTATGCTAAACCTAAACTGTAATGTAAAAACAATCATTAAAAGAAAATAATGACCACAAATATGGCTTACCTTTGAAGTAACAATAGTGTAGACCAAATGTCAATTTTGTGGCTCCTTATTATATATTTCACTGGTCACTATAACAGGATAAAGTGAGGAGAGGAGCTATGCAGACTGGTTGTAGAACCTCAGGCTGATGGGAGGCAGGTAGCAGTCAACACCTGATGGCCCCATTCTGTAAGAATGTACAAGCTTAGCAAGATGCAATTGCAGTTGCCTCCAAAAGAGAAAAAAAATATTCTTAAGTGATCTGTCCGAATAGCTATAGAAAAAAACTATCATTCACTTTATTTTCTTGAAATTAAATATATATTTATATACACACACTTTTCTATTTTTTAAAAATACCTGTGAAGTTTGTCTTTTTGTACAGAACTAAGCCTCATTGGCTTGGGTGTATCATTTTCTTAGATCTCATCTCTTTGTGGTCATATTGACACCTATCACCATATGTCTTTTAACAGAGGGAAGATGAGCCAGAATGGACAAGAACCAGTAAAGCAGTCGGGAGTAGGATTAACCGATGCAGAAGGTAAAAAGAAATACAAACAACACTACAGTGGTATCCCATGTTTATAGAACCAATATGTTTATTTCTTTTACTTGTTATGCTATGAAAGATTAGCCTATGCTTTCTTTGTATTATAGATTAAGATCCTGAGTTACATTTTTCCCTAAGGGCCCTTTACACATAGCACCAAAGTAATGAGTCTTCAGTTTAAGTAAGAACAGTGTCTTACCTGTTTATTTAAAGCAATTGAATCGTTAGATTGCAATGAATTATCTCTATCTTTCAATGTTCATTGCTTTTCATAGTATCGAAATAAAAAATATGAAGTAAGGAGCTGACTCAATGCTCATTAAATTAGAAGAAAATATCCAATGGCTGTCAGGCTCTATTTTTACAACATTTCAGAATATTTACTTCATAAAGCAATTATTAATTTTCGTGTCTACATAAAACATGAAGCTTAAACAAAAATACTAGCCTGACATCAGACTTCACTGCTGCACTTAGACTATAGTGAAACTCTTATCTGACTGGGAAATCCTGAGTGAATTTTTTCAGTATGAATGTGGTGCTGCCAAAAAAAGGAGACATTGTAATTTTGAAGCTGCAAAGAGCCCGACAAAATGGCATTTAAAGTTTCATGAGCAATGTGATTATCTTTTTCATGTGTAAAAATGGACAACTGCATGAAAATTAAGAGAGGATTTTGTATTGGAGGATATGTTAGGAAAATTCCATTTCCCTTTGCCTATAAGGTATATTCTTTCCAATGTATGCTTCTGTGGACCTCAAATATAAAATTTAATTATCATGAGTTGAATTTTATTATTAAAATAATAATTTTATCATTCAATTGCATTTCAATGCAGCTTTGAGGTATTATTTAATTCATAAATTGAAATTCATATATATAATTGAAGTTAACTTCATGTTAAGTTTAGTCTTAAAAAATCAACATTTTTCAGGTTTCTGCAATTTGTATACATGGGGGAATAATTGCTGTGGCTATATTTGAGGTAAAAGTGGACTAATGTTCCACAGTTTTGAAGAAATCAAATTAGAATTTGAAGGTATAACTGTAAAACTGTCATTTCCAAAGCAAGAATTCTTAACTGCCTATATGCGTTCTACTAAATCTGTCAGTACATAGTACTCTTCATATTAAAATCCAAATTCAGCTGCTTATCAAACTTCAATTTGTTAAATGGTATTTTTAAGTATCTGAAAAACAAACTATTTTGTAAAAGAGAAATGGTGGGATGAAAATGGGAAATCAGGAATTTTCCATTTTTACTTTGTCAAGATGTGTTTTATACAGAATGATAATTGTAAAAAATAGCTTTTCATCATTTTGTTCATCATAAATTGCCCCTTCAGTAAGGTCTTGGGTCATAAATTTCGCAACCTACATATACAAAATGTTTTAATTTAATGTTTGTACCACTCAAAAAAAACCCAAACAAAAAAAAAAAAAACAACAACTGAAAATCCACCTCCTGGAACATTCTAAAAGATGTGTATATAACATTTAATCACTAAAATTACTTTTACAGTCAAAGTCATGTTTCTGCTCATCTTCAAATCCTGCAAATAACTCAAGAGCTGCAGTTCCCAAATTTTCACTTATGATGCATTTCACCTCTCATAACTTTAGAACTTTAAGAGTTACAACTCCAAATCTGAGTGGTTCTTATTAAGTGTTGTTTCTCCCCGTTGCAAGAAGCTGGGGCAGCCAGCCTAGCTTTTAGTGTCTGATTTCTAAGATGGGACAGATCAATCTCAAATTATAAATTAAACTAAAAGCTGGAAAACAATTCAAGAGCATTTCAGTTTCAGCATGTAAATATAATTATCTTGTGGGGAAGTAGTTCAGAACTTAGAGGAACTCAAGATTAACTGAGAATTACTTCAGAATTATAAAATTATTGTGGTATTCTTTTCATAGATGAACAAAAGTGAATGAAAAACTTAAAGATCAAATGATATCTTTTCTGTAGTTCACTTATATGTGTTGTGGACCAGATGAGCTCTGCAATTAACTGGAAGAAATTATTCATTCCCATTTTTCATTAATTTGTAGAGAGCTCCCATAGTTGACATTTGTATTCTCATTTGCAAATAAGGATTTAGTGTTATACTTAAAACCTTTTAATAGTAGTACTATTTTTATATTTCAAATATTCTTGATGGATAACTTCTGTGAAAAGTAGCCTGTGGATTACTCTCTTTAAAACTCTGCAGAATAAATTAAATTGCTTAAACATGCAGATCTACTGCTACTTGAAATGTTTTAGTCATCTAAGTCATTCACACAGGCCTAGCAAATATGGCAGGGGACGTACAGGATCTTTAAGACCAGTAGCTGGAGACAAAGTAAGTTAGGACTCTCAAATGGCAAAGAAAACTGGATTCTAGGCAGCTGAATCAAAACTGCAGCAACCAGGTTTCGATTCAGCTCATAGGGCATGACACGAAAATTCAGGCATGTACATTAGTGGAATCACCAGGGAAAAATATGCTCCTTTTGTAATTGTTTACCTAATTGAGAAATGTGCTAATGTTTTGTTGGGAATAGTTTTTGTGCTATTAAGATGTATCAGTTAAGTTATAAGTAAATATTGGAAAACAGTACTATTTACTTTGCTGACACAACCAAATGGTCAATATAAATAACTGTGACTATTGCTATGAAAATCTTTGTTTCTCTGATCATATCATCTTGTCATATTCTGTATTTTCATACTACTTAACAATATAAAATAATTCAGAATTTTGTTCTTGGACACTGTGTTACAGTTATTTTTATGATATGCATTGTTGCATGCTATCTTGCACTTCCCTGAGCAGATGAAATACTTCATCTTCTTAAACTTCAGTAAATCTTATGATACATATTGTGATCTTCATTGAGTCATGCAAACCAATTTCTCTATTCATTTCAGAAAGTACAACATCTTTTGTTTACAGATTTCTTATGACATGCTATGGAATATTACAGTTATTACAGATAAAAAACCCAATTGCATTCCATGTAAGGATTGAAACTAACAATTAAAAGCACATGATTAATATCTTGATTCAGTCGTAGATCATGATTGGTCTATCTGCCCTACGAAACTGCTGAGCCAATAGATCCCAGACAGTATTTTCCACCTACCAACTGTTTATTCAATTAAGAAATATATGGGGAAAATTATTTTCATATATTTCAAAAGTGTGAATTTACTAGGTAATCCCAAAATGCCATTATTGCTAGTAGAAAAGAAATACATAGATATAAATAGCATTTTAATTGAAATAGTTTACTGTAAGGAAATTTTGGGTCTTCTCATCTTGAAGATGCTATATACATGCAAAATATCATTCCTCTAGGATTACAGACATCGAGGTTCATCTCAAACAAAGACTCTTTTAGGAAAGATGAGTGTGTCGGTAAGCATGGCTTGACTTCACTCATTCAGTATTTTTTGGAGTGAATGAGGACTCGCAGTGCTTCTGGCATCCTCTGTGCTTGGCCTCATTGATGTTAGGATTTTCAGTTAGTATAGGAACAGTGTGGCTCCCCACCCACATCTTCCAAGAGAGTCGGTTTTTTACTTTTTTTAAAAAAAATCCCATCCAGTCCATGTCCTGAATACCAAAAACTTCTCTACACAGTTCTGCCATGACTCAGAGGATCAGTTTCTGACATTTCCAGTGGTCCTTAGAGCATTATCCTTTGAGTGTAGTAAAATGACGTCCTATAAGTAGGAAACTCTCTCCCCGTATAAATGACTGAATCTGGACAGCAAATTGCAGAATATTCTGGTAAAGCCTCTGTAGATATATTACCACACCTGAGCAGAAGGAACAGATTTGTACTATTTCAAAATCTGATGATGCACACATACTTACTGAACTTCCACAAGATGGTATACTAGTGATATGCACTCATTGTTTACATAAACTTTAATGAACACTTCCAGGTTTTTCCTTTTTTGCATGCTATGTATCTGCCTGCGTTACACATTAAAACAACAAAACAAAACAAACAATCTCTCTGATAACATCATGCTTTAACAGGCAAATTTTACAATACTGTGATTTTTACTTCATCTATTCAGAGTAGTCTAGGCTAAAAAACACCCTTTTTTTTGCTTAATTTTTCAGCTTTGTAGTTCATCAGCCTGGATTATAGACTAAAAAAATCAGTTTTAACAGTTTCATCACTTAACTTTAATTAATTAAGACAGTCTAATCTTTATTTATGAGAAAACTGGTTGAAATACCCCACAAATCTTAAAACAGGCTAGGAGGTCATTCTAACAACATTTTTTGAGGAAAGATGCATGTCCTCTGTTAAGTAAGTGACTGACAATCATTTGACTAATAAATTTTTCTTTATAGCTTTCTGAATAGTCCTGGTGAAATTTTCATCCATTATGTCTGCACGGAATAGACCCTGGAGCACATTATCTTTCAAACTGTATCACCCTTTCTCTTGAAGGGGTACCCAGAAGTACTGTGTGGATTAGCCCTCTGGAGTAAAATAAGGCAGCACAGGCACAACTAAATGTTGCCACATTCTTCAAAGTAATTAAAACTCAGGAAAAAAATTAATTCTTCTTTTACTTGTTGTTTAGTTAAGCTAGAGTAACTCTGTTTAAGCCAAAGGACTCACTGTGGTATGACTGAGAACAGACCAAGGTCTTGAGATGTTGCTTAAATCAACTTGCTGCATCTCCAAGCTTTAAAAATTCAGAATTTTGATTTTTTTTAACTCCAATGGTTGAAACATCAGAACTATAATATTAGTTTTTATGAGGATGTTCAGAGGGAAATGGTCTTAATTTTGGACATTCAACCAGAAAGTTATAAGTAAGAGGAGAAAAAAGACAGATGAAGGAAATTAATAAGGGCTAATCACAATACAGTTACTGAGATTTGCAAATGCTTTTGCCTTAGCATAAATCTGTACTTTGATGTCTTGGTTGGCCAGGCTCAAAATATTGGTTTTACTGCAGATGAGAAACTTTTCTTGCAGTTATCTGTATCATTTCACAAAAAAGAAGACTGTGAGATCAGATTAAAATATGATGCTTAATATTCATGAAGGAGGTTATAATTAGAATTGAACTTCTTGCTGGATTAAAATTAAGGTGAATTTTATTGCCCTTGCACAAGCAATGGTGACTTTGAATGAAAACACTGAGACTGGGAACACTGTAGGACAGAGATTAGATTAAATATTAAATTTATGTAACTGTAGGATCATCTGAGACTTTCCTTCTTTCATAGTCAAGTCTAATTTATATCTTTACAACTATTAGAAGGTAACTTCTGTGAAACATAACCTCATCTTAGGTCATCTAACATGAATACCAGAAAGACATACATAGACGTTTTTCCCTCACAAGCATTTTATTCTTTAACTGTTCTTAAACATAAAAATACTTAGAAAGGAAGTAAGTATTGCAACATTTATAGACACTTCCCCGACAAAGATGCATAATGGAAAACAGATGATAAAAGATCTAGTCACTTGTTTAAAATGTTTGGAATAAGTTCTTTGATATTTAATGGAGAAGCACTGTAATTTAGGAATGAAAATGCAAAAAAATGTGATAAAGAGACTCTAAGATGGATGTTCTGGGTTTGGACGAGAGGGATTTGCATTAATTCATGGAAGGAAGCCAATTTTCTGGTGGTTTGCTGCCAGAATTAATGGAATTCCCATTTTGGGGAAGTCCAGAGAGGCTCATGCTGGAGGATGTCCGTCTTGGAAGGAGACAGGCAAAGGTGCCCCTTTGCCACCTCAGCAGCCCTTGGATACCAGGGGGCTACAGAACCAAAGTCAGCCTTGCTGTAAAATAGACAAACACCACTTATAGTCCTGATAGCAGCCAGTTACGGGCAGCAAATGGTTTCTGGTGTGCCTCCAGAGCCTGGCAGCACTGCGTTTTGGGACTACATCCTCACTTTCTGTGGGGACCAGTATACCACCAATTTATGCTGGTGTTACAAAGTATATCAGCACCTAGTTTACGTGCTATAATTTGCCCCTGCAGATATCTAAGTCTCCTCATGGACCATATGATGAGTCTAAATACTCTAGGTATTATCTATCCTTAACTTTCTTTGCTATGAAGGAAATTCTCTACTAGTTTCTAACAATTTATTTCTAATGACTAAACCAACTGCCTTTGTTGCTTTTCTCAGTCAGCAGTCAGAAAAATTATAGTAGATTACCTCTTCCAGAAGGCTCAACTACAGAATAGAATAAAACACAACCTGAAAAATGAGTAAAGTGGGAGGGATTTTAGACAGAGCTCTATTTGTTACTAGTACTCAAAGATGGGTGATGTTAATTGAGAGCAGCCCTGCAGAGAGGACTTTGGGATACTGGTGGATGGGAAATTAGACATGACCCGGCAATGTGCACTTGCAGCCCAGAAAGCCAACTGTATCCTGGGCTGCATCAAAAGCAGCGTGACCAGCAGGTCGAGGAAGGGGATTCTCCCCCTCTACTCCGCTCTGGTGAGACCCCCCCTGCAGGACTGCCTTCAGCTCTAGGGTCCTCAGCACAAGAAGGACATGGACCTGTTGGAGCGAGTCCAAAGGAGGCCATGAAGATGATCAAAGGGCTGGAGCACCTCTCCTGTGAGGACAGGCTGAGAGAGTTGGGGTTGTTCAGCCTGAAGAAGAGAAGGCTCTGAGGAGACCTTATTGTGGCCTTTCAGTACTTGAAGGGGGCTTATAGGAAAGGCAGAGACTTTTTAGCACAGCCTGTAGCAACAGGACAAGGGGCAATGGTTTTAAACTGAAAGACAGTAGGTTTATATTGGACATAAGGAAGAATTTTTTTAATATGAGGGCGGTGGGACACTGTAACAGGTTTCCCAGAGAAGTCGTGGATACCTCATCCCTGGAAGAGTTCAAGATCAGGTTGGATGGGGCAGCCAGATTTAGTTGAAGATGTCCCTGCCCATGGTGGGGGGGTTGGACAAGATGATCTTTAAATGTCCCTTTCAACCCAAATCATTCTATGACTCCATGATAAGAAAGAGATGACGGTGATTATTGAAGGGTTCAACACAAAAACTGCAAATACTCCTGTACTTTGTGAGTGGTATTCTGGGAACAGTTGCCCATTCAGGTATAGGTATTTTACAGTTATAGAAGTAGAAACACTTTTATCCTTTGACAGTGGTTTCTTCTCTACCTTTGACTAGGAGCTTCAGGCACACAGATCTCACGCACTTCACCCAGTGTTTTGTCTTGAACAGATACAGTCAGTGACTCTGACAGCATAAGATTAATCAATACTAACAAAATTTAAAGCAGAAAATGCCAGCAAAGGTGATTTCTCGCATGAGTAGCTGCTTCAGTCAAGAGGGAAAAAAGGACACAAAGGAATAGAAAATAAGTAATGAAAGCACTTGCAGCTAGCCTGTCACATGTTGATCCACTCATACTATACCTCCTTTATTTTTCAGAATGCAAATTTTAATCTCAAAAATTGAAAAGATCAGATATGTTTTCTGTCACAAGGGATACTTAAGCAATGAATCAGGCTTATGCACTGACAGTAGGCCTTACCCTCTCTCTCTCTTTTTTTTTTTCCTCTTTTTTTTTCCCCCTCAAGATATCTATAATCTTTTAGATATGCTCCCTCAAGCTAGGAATAGCCATACTACTAATACCTACATACCACACTAATTTGAAGAAATGATTCAAGATAAACAACAGCAGTACTGTAAACCTAAGATTTATCAGCTTCCTCTCTAAACTCTGGGAAACATTTCTTTTATCTATCCCTGATTGACCCAGTACTCTAATTTGCCCACCTGGCTCTCCAGTGATAATTGGAGCAATTAGTTCTGCCTTCCTGAGGTATTTGCCAGTATAATCCAGCTAGTTTTCCTAAAAGGAAGCAGAAAGAATTTAAATTAAAATAAAGATGGCAGTCAGAGATAGAAGCATAGCAGAAAAAAGAACAAGATAATCTTCTATATTCTTGTATCTACAACACAAATAATGTTGCTTTACATAGTAACAAATCATACTCTTCCTGAATTGTTATTATAAAATGTTATTAAAAGAGAAGTAAATAATGGAGGAAGCCTGACTGTGATTAACTAGTGGCTGGCCAACACCTTGTGCCACTCCTGTATGAACTGGGACTGAATGGCTATTAGCCATTAAACCTTGTGGCAAGAAAATTCTAAAAAACTTGAGGTTTTTTTAAAGCTTTCATTAAAAAAGGTCTGCTTTTCTCATGAGATCTGTAGAAAATTTGCAAATATTAAGAAGACAAACAAGCAAAAAGAAAAACGGAAAAAACTGAAAGCACATGTATTTCACCTTGAACCCAAATATCACCATCTGATATGATGCCTCAGTAATCACCTGGAAAGATAATTTGTTTGCCTAATGTTCTTAATCACTTTTATTGGCCTAGCTTTTAAACACATTTCCACTAACACAAAGCTGCTTGGGACTTTCAGGAGGTTTCTTCTAGTATCTTCTTGGAGATGTAATGGGCTCAGAGTGTTTGGGCTGGTAATTAGAGTGCTATTCATTGCACCAAAAAATCTGACAAAGCTACATGTTTTTATTTCTGGGAGAAAAAAAAAGTTTTGGTAGAATTCTGTAATCTATGTCTTCAAAAAGATATGGTTATGAAGGAAATCTGATTTAACACTAACTGGCACGTTTAGTACAAATACCAGTTAATAATGAAGACCAACATGGGAAAGCAAACAGGGGATCACCCCATCAAAAATGGAGGAAAGGTGAAGAAGCTGGAATGTATGATTATTGGAACTGAGTCTTGTCTGATGGAAGTCTGAAGAAGGGCTGCTTCACATAGTGAGTAACTTAAAACAACTTTGGAATAGAGTCACTTTTCGTGATCAGTGCTTATTTAGAATCAGCAAAAGTCAGGTTGAAGCATTAATATGATAGAAGGTAAATTGCTAAATTCTAAATAAATTCCTTTCTGTGATGAAAATGAAATGAGGAGGTACTGAGTAGGGTTTTTAAATGTCATATTTCTAGATAATTTAAATGATCTCCTCTATTTAGCAGTGTGATTAGGACCTGGAATTTTGTACATACTCCAGGAAAAAAAAGTAAGTAAAATAGTTCTGTTTTAAGGTCAATAATGTTCAATGCTCA
>NW_009596185.1:387-12192 GCF_000690535.1 Cariama cristata | reverse complement strand
CTTCAAGAGGTCATCCCATTGCTTCAAAACACAGTATTGTTCCTAAAAGGCTTTTGCTAATTTGCACCAAAAAATTCTGAGTGGTGACAGAGATGTTACAGCTTCATTAGTCTGTTCTAGTCCTCGATTATCCTTGACATTAAAATGTTTTTCATAACTTCTAGCCTAATCTTGCTTGCTGAAATTAATACTCAAGGAAAGAAATAACAATACAAAATCCAAGCTCTTCCCCTCACAAACATAGCACATTTTCTCAAGCACTTCCTATAAATAGATTTTTCTAGGCTTCCCTACAAATGATAGCACAGCTATTTCTACTGAACCGTTTTGTATTAGAGCTCCACTTTTGTTATATTATTTGAAATGTCAAAAAAAATATAGGGATGTTATAACCTGTTTATACTTAACCGTCCTTTGTAGCTCCTTAATGTTTGTAACTCATGTAAAAGGACCTGGTATTGTATTATATGTGTGTGATTTAGAAGATTATTTATTCTTTATTTATTTTGTTAGATAATTTATAACTTGCTTAGAAATTAAACTATTATGCTTGGGATTCAGAAAGGAGGGCTTTTTTTTTTATTCACCCTTACATGTTCTTGTAGCATAAACCCTTTTTTTAGACTGATGTTCAAACAGTTATCTCGGAATGCTGTTAAAATGCAGATGAATCTAGAGTATTTCCAGGTGGGTCACAAGGCAAGCTAAAATTAAACTTCAGCTGATATTTATGTTAGCATGCAAGACTGCTCAGAATTATTGGACTGTAAGTTGTGTTTCAAGACAGAAGGTTTTGAAAACCAGTTCATTAAAATTAATAAAGATCTTTCCTGTGATGAAATTGCCTAGATGGTTCTGATTCGCATGGTAGAGAGTCTGTTTTCATATCTATAATTAGCACCTTGTGCTTTGTCTCCAGTTTATTTTCAGATTAATATGCTTTTCACAATGCTCCACGTTCATTATTTTGTCTTATGATAGTAATCTTACAGGCTTGCAGCTTTAATGAAATGTGTTGTCCGTTACAACAGTGTGTGAATAGTGTTTTGTCTGTTAAGGAAAATCTTCAGAGTGTGTATTTCTTATAAAGAATTCCTAACAGTTTGTCCTGTGTAGGCATTTGTAATTATTTTAGGCTGTTATATGTTGCTTTTCCATTTTGTGCATTAGTTATTCTGATACTACTAGGCTATGACTGGGACGGAATCAAATGGACAGAAGACTAGACAAATGTAGTGGCAGAAAGTGATGTACTGTGTGTGTAGAGTAGGATGCAGTTTATGTATCTTTACCTACAAAGGGATTCAGGGGATTCAAAAATAGGTGTATCCTGCTGTTTTAAATACCTTAAAGTCTTTTTCTGCCTCAGTCCAGTTACTGCTGCAGAAAGTCATGGATATCCCACAGGTTCTTAATCACATCTGCCCTTCCTGACCAGATACTTCAGTTTCACTAGCACATCTTAAATAACCCCAGATCCATGTGTATCTAGGCATAAACCTGATTTGTTCCTACAGTCAAGACAGTAATTGGGGATTCACTTCAGTGTCACCTACCTGGAGCACTAGTCCTTTTCCATTATCTGTTAAGAACCAAAAGATTATAACAAAAATTAACAACATTTATTTTAGCTTTCATATATAACGTTTAGGTGGCTGATATCAGATGAAATTACTTCTACCAAATAGTCCCTGGGTTTGCATGTGTGTTAATGCCATCCATTGCATAGGTCTTTCTTTTCTGAAACACCCTTTGGTATGCTTTCTTTTTGTTATACTTTCTTTTTTAAGCTTATTTAGATTATTTTTTTTTTGTCTGTCACATTGTCTTTGCACTCTGACTGATTGTGATGTGATAATAACACAATGTGACTGAATTTCCATACCTTTGAAAAACGCATCAAGCTTCTGGAGATTAGCTGGGTCAAATATCTGATACATACATCTGCCTTCATGTTTCACACTGTTGTAGGACCTACCTAGAAGTTCACATATTTTCCAGAGGTCTGGTAACATAACGCCTATGATAATTAGTCAGTTTGTGTAATTTACTAGAAAAAGCCCCATACGTAACTTCCATCAATGCCTGCTGAATATGCTATGGATTCTTACTGTTTCCTCTTGCTGCTCATTTTAATATCCATCGCATTTATTCACCAGCCTCCTGATAGCCTTGGTTGTGCCTGGCTGGATGTTTAGCTTTTTAGAAACATGGTCATATTCATTGAATACTCTATTGTATTCTTGAAGGAAATGGATTCTCACTGATCTTTTTTTATAAACTATGCGCTTCTGACTACTCTGATCATCTTAGGACTTCCCTCTTTCTTGGCAAGTAAAGGAGAGAAAAGAGAGGCTTTCCTTCTTGCCTCTGGACATTTGAGAGAGTAACAAACCTAGACACCTTAACTCATTTTTTTATATGTTGTTTTTAAGGGTATTTGGTGTTTTGTTTACGTTTTAAAGCAGTATGCAAAGTCTCCAACTTTATGCAGACATGTTTTTCACATTATTTTCCATACTTGAAAAAGTGAAGCCTACACAATATCCATACTGAGTATCTCCCTTTGTATTCAGTGCTTTCTTTTTAAACACTCCCACAAAGCAAAATTACCTAAGTTCCTTTAAAATTATACTATAGTTCATTACAATTTGGAAACTATACAGTGTAACAATAGGTTTTTAAGTCCATGAAAAATTTGTACATGAAAGCTGGCATTTTCAGAGAAAAGAATCTGAGCAGTGTTAGAAAGAAAATGAAAGATAATTAACAAGAGATGTTTGGGTTTTTTTCCTGTTGGTGAACATCTTGTGCACAAAAAGAGCTTTCATATCAAAAGGGAAAACAGAGTTTGGGAACTAGAGCCTAAGAGCTGCTCTTCAGCTCTCCTTACCAATAACACCTTACCTAGGTGTTGTTCCATTGACTAAAGGGGCTACTTCAGATTTACCAAATTATACAAAGAGAATGAGACATTGAAGAGTCTCAGCTTGCCTTCAGAAAATGACTTGAGCATGCTTTTCTGGAGTTACAAAAACTAAGGATTAATATTCTGTTTTTATCAGGGATGGTTACTAGAATCCTACAACATGAGAAACAGATTTTTACAGTTTATCTTCGGTGGTGGAAACAATGTGAAAGCATATTGCTTTCCAACAGAAAACAGAAAAGCACCAATATGAGTGAGACAAAGCCAGTCTTCCTAACAACTTTCGTCATTCTCTGGACAAAACCCAGTAACTAATATGTCATTGTACACTGTGCTTTTTTTCTCAGCCTTTTGATACTGACTTGTTGAATCTGACTGGTTGTATGCAGGTACAGATCTATCAAGAAGGAGGAAAGGTAAAGAGGCCATAGCCTCCCCATAAATATCTCATCATTTTGGGTGTGTGCCTTGTCATATTATAAGGGAAAGACTGCACTGAAATCACAGATGCATCCAAGTATAATATGACAAATCAGCCCCTCTTTATTGGCAGCATCTACTGCCCTCAGGTTACTTGTTCTGAATCAAATTCCAAAATTAAATATTGCAGTTTTCCTGTTGTACAAAGCTGAGTAATTTGTTTCAAGTAGAATTTTCTGCCACCAGCTAAAGATTCCAAATTGAAGACAGCTTGAAAAACAGATATAATAGGAAGTGATGCAAATTCTGGTGGAAAGGACACACACACACACACAAACAAACAAAACCCACAAAAACGTTCTTTCTTCCCTGCCCTTCTTTGCGATCAGCTGAGTATATAGATGTATATTTAAAAAATTGGCCAAATGAAATAATTCTGATTTCTGCTATAATTTTGAACAGAAAATTCTTTCTTGGGAATGCTATGTTTGTTATGATTATAAATTAAATAAAAAGAGGTCAGATCTTTTTTGTGAATTTATCTACGTGATTATTTTTACCTGAATAATCCCAATTACACAGTAGCAGATTTTTTCATAACAAAGATCAATGTCAACAAATTTCTCAGATTCTCAGATTTTCTCAGATGTTTTCAAAAGATTAGAAGTTCTGATTAAATTTTAAATAAAAAAAAAAAACTTGGGAAGGGATACATAAAATTGACATACTTCTTCCTTAGTTTCTTAATGAACTGTTTGAATGAATGACCTCATCTTTACAATGCAGTTTCCCATGACAAAATGAGGTTCCAGTACATTCTCAACTGCCTGAAATACTTTGAGAATACTGGTTGGGGAGCCTTGTGTAAATACCTTTTCTGATGATACCAAGTTACCTTTCAAATTTAGTAGAGGAACTTCAAGGTTTTTGCCTGATTTTGTTAAGACAATGGAGTTAGTACCCAAAGACAATGCTTCTGTCTGGAAAATGTAGGTAATGCACACTGTGTGCATTCCATCCTGCTTAACTATTACCTTTGCAATCTCAAATGAATGTTTGAAATGACATTCAACTCATTGCATGTCTCAACTCTACGTTATTGCATCACTTAAGTGCTATTGGCCCCCAGCTGAAATGGGATTAGGAGGAGAGAATTCTGATGGTCAGTCCCTCTGCTATCCCCCTGGAAGTATTCAGAGAGGTTCTGTATACCTTGTATTCTCCTCTTCCTAGAAGCAGTCATCTATTTATCCACCTGTAGACAAATGTTAAGTCACAAATCTTCATCCATCTCCATTTCACTTGAGACAGATGAATATTATACCTTTAGCATCAATTCAGTATGACTGTGAAATCTGCAGCAGACAATCAATCTTGTGTAGTCTCCCAAAAACTGTAGTCAGCCTACGGATCAAAATCCGTAATTGTCCAGTTTACCTTGCATCAAATCTAACATATTTGTAGGCAGGTAAAAATCTTCAAAGCTAACTTTGAAGGTAAATGAAGGAAAAATTTTGGGGAAAAATATAGAGAAAATATTCTCAAAGCAAAATTACACTGGGAAAAAAAAATAATCTCAGAGATCACAGAAGAGACCCCACTAAGCAAGCTGAGCATGGCCCTGCTAAGAAATGCAGCAGTGACCAAGACCTACAGTCTAAAAGCAAGTACTTCCCTGCTTTACATTACTACTGAAAATAGTGTTCTGACATCATTATGTTCATGCAGGCTGCATCTACCGTATTCTGATTTAGAGCAACAACATAACTTTGAAATAAATTCTTCAATTTTACCTTGCTTGACATTGTTTTGATTTGACTTTTTTTATATATATACTTCCAAGTCTGGTTCCTTTAGAGGGAAACTAAACTGGAAACTGTTCCAGGTGAGCATTAAATGTGCTTCTGCCCCAAATATCTCATAGCCAATGATGAGTCCTTTGAATAGAACTGGACCACATGCAGAAAAGGAATATCTGTATCTCAGGCCAGAGTAATTCCAGTTTAAAGTAAAAGCTCTCAACTTCATAAAATGTAGACGTAGATGCCTCTGAACCAACTGCTTTGATCTACTGATTTGTTCCTATTGTACCAGAGTAGTGCTGTGTAGACACAGTAGCAGATAATTAAGCAAACACCTAAGTATAGGCTTACATAACTAGAGAATCCAGTTTTCTATTGATCTTTAAAATTGCTATATATAAAAAAATTAAAATATACACACCTATTTTTCATACTGTCATCCTGTGATGTGTTCGGTGAGAAAAACCCTTTGTGCCTGACTCACATGAAATCAAGGTGATAAATGTGTCAGCTGCAATAGTCTACGAGAAATCAAACAAGAAAGAGGTGAACAGTGATGAACATTTCATCTCTTTCTACCACACTGCACTGAGGGAAAGTCTCTAATAAAGCCTTTCAGGTCCTTTTGAGGAGGAAATAAAGACACATAAGAAAGTCCCACTACATTCCCATTTAATCATTTCCCTATAATTTTTTCTCATCTTAGGTTGCTCATTTTATGTGAAATGAATTGATCTGTAAGGAGGTGCCGTCTAGTGGTTTTTATTTTATCATCTCAAAACATATATTTAAAGCTCTTAATGTAAGAGATATTGTTGAGTTACGTTGCAGACAATCAGGATTCTTTGATTTTTGTTTTTAAATATATATTTTTTTCACTCATTGTATGAATCGAATTAAGTAACTTAACTTCTCAATATAAGTAGATCAGGACATACTCCATGAAAGTCACTGACATTTCATCAGCCTAAGATTGGCATGAGAGAATAGAGATCACACAATGAGAAACTTTCAAGTACTGAAAAACGCAGAAGCAATATTGAAGAGAGCAGAAAAATTAGGATGAAAGCATTTAGCTGACTGAGCAACTAAAGTGCTACAAATGATCCCTGAAGGTGGGAAGCCTGTCCTCTGAGCAAAGCTGAGCTCAGACTCTGCAGCTTTTGCTCTATTATTTAGTGTTGCAGCACTTTTGTCCTACTCTACCTGTGATTTTTAACTCCCCAGGTTTTCACTGGACTGATTCACTGTACTGTATTTACTTTAAATAAGCAGTACTTTATTTCAGAAAGTTGCTTATACAAATGTAAGGAATCCTTTGCAGCACAAACTTGTTGGAATTCAGATCACGTGTCTGAAATATACAAACCATGTAATTTTTTTTCTCCCCTAGTTGGTTTCTGTACTGATGTCAGTGCTGGTTTTGTGTGTTTGTTTTTTTTTTTTTTTTTAAATTGTTGCTAGATTGTGAAATTGAAGGTAAGATTTATGAACAATTTGAAGTGGAAAATTTGTATAATACTACATGTTAGGAGCACAAGTGGAGTCAGCAATCTGAAGTCAATTTAGGTAGCTATAACTTCATAAACTTAAATTTAAGCCCAAGGATTTAGTATTGATTAGTTCAACAAGCTAACACTTTGTACTGAGTCAAGGTAGGTTTAATATATGTAGATACCTAGGATTGTGTCAACTTCAATGATGTGTATGTGTCCATTTGTACAAATGCACATATATGCATACATGTGAGCATGTATATATACATATATGTGCACATATATAAATGATTGAATCACATACATGTATATTTGTGTATATAATGACCTCATAATAGTCCTACACACATAACTATAAACCCTCCCTGGGTTCTGAATGAAATGCTCCATTTGTGTCTATGGAATTCTCCATTATTCAAAATATCACTTTTGTTTCATAAGTTTTTATAATCTGGAAAATAAATGTCACTGTTTGTAACTGCGATGGATAGCAAAAAAAGATGAGACTTGTGTTTCATACTGCATCTCATACAGAAACACAAGGAATTGTATTAATCTCATTCTGTTTTACAATTGACTTTCACATGTTCTACTAGTATAATGGTCTTTTTTATTTAAATACACTTATAATAATTTAATGATTAGTGATTTCATTGGCAATTTCTTTTGAATCTTAAATAGAGGATTAGAATAATTCTGGTCTGATCCTTTATATTTTGCAAACAGGACCTTCTTAAGTAGTCTAGGAATTTCTCTGAATAGTAAAGGTTTTATTTCAGTCTCATACTCATTCTATTTCTATGTTAATTGTCTAATTAAAAACCTAGATATAGGTTTATCACTACTATATCAAAAAGTCGAATCCAATATCCTTCTACAGCTGGGATCTCTGAAATAGATAATGCAATGAGAAATTTTATTATGGGAGTTATGGGAGGATCAGCCACTTAAGCAAAACTTTTGCAATCAGTGGAAAGAACCATTTTGAAGGTACAATTTATCTGACCTGTTTTAGAGATCTATTTGCAAATAAGACAAACCACATTCTAGAAGAATGACTGCTCTC
Organism: Cariama cristata; assembly: GCF_000690535.1. Classification (NCBI taxonomy): domain Eukaryota; kingdom Metazoa; phylum Chordata; class Aves; order Cariamiformes; family Cariamidae; genus Cariama; species Cariama cristata. Next base: position 4,479 of record NW_009596185.1, on the reverse strand, counting down.
CTCTTCCTATAAAAGGAGTCTTAACATCTAGCTCAGATATAGACATCAACGTTCAGGCAGATGAATCCTAGCAGCAGGGTCTATCTCCAACAGACGTTAGGTGACAGTCACTGTAAAATGTTATTCTATATGCATCAAGAAGTAACTTTTAAGCACATTTAACTTTATTTGACAAAAATGCTAATTTGATTTGGTCTGCAGTTCTAAAACGGCTGCTGTGCTCAACAGCAAGTATAATTACCATTTGGAGTGTTAAGTTCCATAATTATCTTGAACTAACAAGAAGCACAAGATGGTGCAAATTTTTTTTTTTGTTTGAAAAGGCTCTAATTAGAACATAAAAAATGGAATAGGGGGGAAATTTTAGGTTAATAGTTTACACAGATATAATATAACCATCTCGACATCACAGACATATAACAGGGTAACAGAGAACAGGTTTATATCATTAAAGATGAAAACTGAAGCAGGTCACAAATTAAATTAAGGACCAATTTTGTGCATCTTTAGATTACAAATACTTATTCTGTTTTCATTGAATTTATATAACCTAATACTTTCAGTTCTTCAAATTCAATGTTGCTATCCAGTCTGATTTTTTTTTTTTTTCCCCCACATGGCAACTGGAATTCTGCCAGGATTAGAGATCAGTTTAGCAATAAAATAAGTTTCTTTTTTGGTTCTACTTGAGGAAAGACCCACACTAATCCTCTCCTTTCTCCACCTTTCAAATCTCACTGGGAAGAGTTAAAAAAAAAAACCACCACACCTTAGAGATGGTATAGACAGCCTGCAGAATTCTTCTATAGATTCAGTGATTGACACAAAGCTTATTAGAAAGAAAAGAACTAGGAACAGTCTTGATTCACTGTACCTGGAGTTACTGATTGCCTTTTAATTGGTTTTGTCTCTCAGAAGAGTTGGTGCCTTGTATTCGCTGAAAGAATTTCACCCTCAAAACAGATTAGCAGATAGCAGTCTCCCTTGTTGACCCGAGGCAAGCCTGGCAAGAAGCGCTGAGCTGCCTAAAGAGACCATACACACTTTGAATTTTGTTCCTCTGTGGAGATAGCAGCTCTATCCCTGTTTGCTTCACTGTAGTCTCAGTTATCATTTCGAGGGGAAAAAAGCAACAGGAAACACAAGTAAATCAAATTAAAACACAACACTTTTAATTAGTAATTTCCTTGGTTTTTGCGCAAGATCCCCAATATTTGTCACAACAGGGTAATGGGATATATAACAAGATAGTAATATCTGTCTCAATTTTAAACTGCAGTCTCATATAATTTTAGAATTAGGCCTTAGGACAGGCATGGAAATATCCTCAACAGTTCAGACAAGTTCACTGTCTCATACTTCAGTGATTTCTTCTGTGTTCAAAATTCACCAGTATTTAAACATTTAATTAACTGTTTGTTAATGGAAAGAAGACAAGGATCCCAGCAGGGTTGCCTTCACCAGCTGGGAAGGTGGAAGATAAGGAACTCTGGGAGCCATCAGAGGAGCAAAGATGAAACTGTGAAGAAGAAGGACAAAGGTGATGTGGGAACTAGTCAGACGGTGTACAATAATCCTCATAATACACTCCATGGGCCTGTTTTCAAACACAGACCTTAAAAGCTTGGCAAGTGAGCAATCAGCCCACAAGGAAACAGGACATAGGTCTGTCAAAACAACAGTGAGGAGAAGCCTAAATTTCATTGTTTAGACTTTCCTAGGGAATGGTAAGAAGGAAGTATCCTTGAACTCTGAGCATCTCCCAGTGGACTGTTACACATGGGCTCACAGCCCATGCCACAATCACACCTCTTCTACGTAGCTGACAAAAATGATCGCGGCTGTTACATTTCCTCTTTGATTTCAGCATAATAGTTGGGCCAGAGAGACAGAAACAAACCTGCTCACTTCTGACAACTGCCCAAGTTGTCTATATATAAACTCTTCAGCTTAGTCCAGCTCACTTCATGAACATGCATTTCCAGTATTAGAAGCCTTTGGGAATCACAACCAACCTTTCATTTATATAAAAAGCAAACCCAACCATACATGGCCAATCAAAAAGATGTATGCATCTGATCTCTCCAGCTCCCTGCAGCAATACTAAGCAATGAAGAACTGGCCTTACATTCATGCTACAGCACTACTGATTTCTCTCTCCTGCAGCAAAACTCTCAAATAAACAACTGGACTTGCTTTCATGCAGGAGTGCTAACTTCTTGATAGCACCACAGCTATATTTAAAGCTCTTTTCCTAAGGCAGCTTTTCTTTATTGTTGACAGTAAAATGGATTGTCTATGAAAAGATATTTTTGTGCCACTATTTGTTTTTGAACAGTTGGAGAATAATGCAGGGACCACAAAGCAGACTCAATATTCTTTAGACTTCTTTAAAATGAGTAAAACTAAAAACATACAATTGATGCCCAAAGCAATTTTTAAAATACTGAAAGTGCTGGCATTGGAGACAATGTCCTTTTCTCACAAAGCAATAGATTTTTACATGCTCTCATCTCAAAATATGTGGTGTCCACTCAGTTCTGCTCAACAGAACGTGTTTAAAGCACTCTTAAAATCAAATTTTCTCAGAGAAAGTCACTGGTACAATGACACCAACAACTTTTCTTTAAACAATATTAATTTAGAAAAGGGATTCGTGATCGTTGTTGCTGCATACTGGGCTGCAAAAGTAACTGTGTAGGGAGCGGGTCATAGAAAGGGATTATTCCCTTCCACTGGGTGCTTGTGAGGCCCCATCCAGAGCAATGTGTCTGGTTTGGGGCCTTTGGAGATGTTGAGAAGACTCCAACAGAGTGCCAAAAAGATGATTAAGGGCCACTGCAAATGTCATTGAGGAGAGGCTGAGGTTTTCTTTAAACCTCAGGAAATGAGCTACTTTATGGGTAGCTAACTACCTTATGGGATAGTATAAAGAAGATGGAGCCAGACTCTTCTCATATCTCTGCAGAAATAAAAGGAAATAGACAACATTCACAAGCTGAAGTAAGGGAAATTCCAACTAAATGTAAAGAAACCTAAGAAAAAAAATCACTGTGAGTGTAGTTAAACACTGGGTAGGGTTGCTCAGAGGGGCTGTGGAGCCTTTCTTGGGGATTTTCAAAACTCAACAAATAAGCTCTGTCCTGCTTGATCTAATTTGGAAGTTAATGCTATTGTGAATGTGGGGTTGGACTGGAGACCTCCAGCAGTCCTTTCCTCTCTGAATTATCAGTCTATAATTGCTTCATAAAGCACACTTTGTCATAAGCCAGCATTGCTGCTGAAAAATGCCATTCTTTCATTCCCTCAACCTCATTTCATCCTTCAAGGTGACATAAAGCATGTGCTGAATCAAGTTAGGTGACTAACCCAAAATCAATACATTGGTGGAGGAGGGGATGTGAGGTGGCAGTTAGTAGGATAATTTCTGCCAACTAGTTTACTAGGCAGCTGTACAAACATCTATGGCTAAAGGAGATAACGTCAGGGAAACTGTGTGGGAAGAAATAAGCAGGAGTGTGAAGAGTTCTTTCAGCGCCAGTGCCCATTTATGCCATTTTAAGATGAGTAAGAATCAGTAATTAGTTACAGGTAAAGATGTTCTTTGCAGCTAGACCGGTGCCAAGGATGGTATTATTTTCTTTAAGGGGACATCTCACTAGGAAGAGTTTAAAGCAGCAATCTGCTGCAACTGTTTGTTAAACACTCCATAGTATTTTTCATAACCACTGAGTCGGCCAAATTCCTCCCAGATAATTATGTTTTATTACCTGAAGTTCCCCATTGCAACTGCATACAGATAAGGTTTTCTTTTCTTGCCCTACCCTACATATGCCAGCAAGACCTGGCTTATCTCATCACAGGCTTTGCAAATAAGGGGTTATTTTGAAAAATTATCTTTGCCAAATAACAGAAAATAAACAAACCGGTTATTTTGAAAAATTATCTTTGCCAAATGACAGAAAATAAACAAACTAGATTTCCTTTGCTTTTCTTTGTCTGAGCAGTAGGATAATGTTTTTATGGGTAAAGGATTGAGGAAGACACAGCAACAAGTTTGTAGTTCCCAGTGGCACCAATTCTGTCTTTGAC
>NW_009596185.1:0-351 GCF_000690535.1 Cariama cristata | reverse complement strand
AGAGGAATTGACCCTGCCATTACCAGTGCCTGTCTTCAGAGAGTAACAAACAGCTTTCAAAATCAGAAAGTACATTGCTCAGCAGGGTAGCAGACTTGCCTTTGCCTCTTGAAGCATTCTCGATAAAAAAGTTCTCCTTGCTGCAACTTATACATGACATGGAGAAAGGAAGGAAATTCAGCATGGAGCTTGAAATCTCATTATGTTGTCTCTTTGTCCTTCTCTAAGATAGGCTAGAAAAGTAATGAAGATTACCGATACACATTTAGTTGCAATTACTATCTGTAGCTGTAGTTGCCTGACCCTTCTGATTAGAAGATCTACTTATAATTATTTTATTTATTATTTATT